>NW_017731351.1:6459049-6463847 GCF_001890085.2 Hipposideros armiger
ACTAGTCTCAAAAGCTTTAATTCTTTGGCAAAGATTCTAACTTTGAGACCCATATTGGCAAAAGTTAGTATCAGGAAGATACTAACATTAAAATAACCAAACTACTTGAAAATGTGTGTGTGTGTGTATACAGCACATACATGTACATGCATGTATGTACACTTATAAAGATTTTTTTAAAAGACTGTGGTTCTTTGACTCTCATTTTTGGCCTGTCGAGGCCTCTTGAGAGCATTTCTTCTCTTATCCCTCCACTTTCCTAAAGTTCTTCATAGTCACTGGTCACAAAGTGACTAGGTTTAGAGAACGAAGAAAATAGTCAGGTCTGCAGACACGTATCAATCATGTGCTGTCTTTGCCTCTGATCCTTGAATTTCAGAAGCCAAATTTGACCATAATTTTTGTTAGGCATCAACATCATAGAATCCCACTCAGGATGTTATGAGATAATCACAGTCCAAATATTTAACATCCTTAAAAAGCACGATTATTCTACAAGTATTTACACCTGAAAGTAATCCACCAGGCTGATGAGATTTCAGCTGAATTAGCCATACGCAAAAAAAAATTAAAATCCAATCATTATAAAAATTTTGTATATGAGTTATTTGCAGGGGCTCAAAAGGCTAAATATTAATATAAAAACTTCTCGTTTTTATATATACTTGTCAGAAATGCTAGTAGTTATCTAACCCCAACATTACATGAAAATAGGAAATAATCAAATGTAGTACCACTTGTATGCTCTGCTTTTAATGGGAAAATATTTTCCAATTCTGTAATAGCAGATACAACTTCGCACTTGCCTGTTGTTACTGTTTCCTTCAGGTCAAGCTGAACTCGCTGCATTTGTGCAAACTGGTGCAAGGCTGACACAGGGTTTATCTCTCCACGTCTGTATTTCATTATAAATTCCTTAGGTATTTTTTTCGGAGGAAGGACAGGATTCGAAATAGATGAAAGGCCTTTGGAAAGCAATGGTTCTGGAAAATTACCTAAAAATAAATGTTTACAGTTGTCAAATTGGTAAAATAAAGAAATCAAGCCAAGTGAAACCACGAAACCCTTTCCTAAAATTGGAGATTATCCCTGACACACTTAGTCATACATGTTTTCATTACATACAAGTGTCTATAATACTAAACAGCTTTGGAGCAAATGACAAGGGCGCTCTGCTACTGTACATGTCTTTTGGAGTACTAAGGCTATTTTGCAAAGAAGGGCTATCACTGTCACACCATTAAGTGATATCAAATAATCCTAGAATTTTAGTAATGTCAAGATCTCCAGAGCACTCTAAGCCATTTTTACACACGATGTCACCAATGAGGCGAGACACAGACCTGGGTCCCATTGACTATTTTATATTTCCGCTCACACTGAGCTCAACCGAATTTTTACAGTGTGTTTGTCCCTGCTTTATACTTCACATTAAGTGATACGTGGACTACAAACCAGCATCAGTCCAATCCCTTCCCTGAAGGGACAACACAGCCTCACCTCAACATAGCAAGACACGCGTGAACAGCGAATTGGCAAAAAACAGTTAAGTGACCAGTAAGGGGAAGAACTTCTACAGGCTTCCTCTCCAGGTGGGAGTGCAACTGGAGTTCCGGGTGGGAGACAGCCACAGGTCCATGAACATATATATCCAGGAAACACTTAAACCGGAGGCTCAAAAGAACGCACTGGCCATCCCAAAGTCTCAGACAGCTTAGGCGTTATTGCAAATGAAAACAAAAAAACGAGTCCTACCTGTCACCTGTGTAACCTTGGATGCCATATTCGACAGGGTGCAACTTTCCGAGGAATGGGCAGCGGGTGTAGTCACCATCTGGGCTGACGGCGGAACCGGCAAGTTCCTCTTCAACATCTGAGCAAAGCTGGGGACCCGGGAGCTCTGAAGCCAGGCATTGTTGGCGGGCGATTTCTCACCTGCGAGTCATCAGGAGATGGGCAGAAAATGAGAAGCAATGCGGCAGGTTCAAAATACTCTGAAATAACAAACCACCGCGTTTTCATAAACGTGTGTGTACACACACGTACACACACGCACACGGACTGCAGTTCTGAACTGACGTCATGACTGCTCTGTGACTCACAAGGCCCGGAGCCCATGTCTGCTAACTCCCTTCCCGAAGCGCTGCGACAAAGGGGGAAAGAAGGGCCTGAGAGGCCTGCGGGGTCAACAACAAAGAAGAGACGGAGAGGCCGGAGCGACACGAGGCCCGCGGCGGCCCCTCCGCGCCCCGGCCGCACGCCCACCTACCGAAGTCGTCCTTCCGGCCCTGCATGCCGGGCCCCGCAGACGGGAAGCTCAGGCTTGGTCGGAGGCCCGGCCTCGGACCACGGTGCTCGCCGGAAGACGCCATCGCTTCCTCCCCCAGCCCCAACCTCCCACTCCGGGCCGCCTCGCGCGGCGGCCGCGCGGCAGACACCTCAGCTTCCCAAGGCAGCGTCGCGCGGCTCTGCGAGGCCCAGACGGACGCGCCGCCTCGGCCAATCACCAACCGTCTCCGAGCCCCGCCTCTGCGTCACTGAGCGTGCGGCGCCTCCGAGCGGCACGGGCGCTCGACGCCGGTTTATGCGCGTCTGGGGCGCTGAGCCTGGGGCTCCCCCGCCACCCTCTCGGCCGGGGACGGCAGAGACGGCGGCGCAGGTCGGCCTCCACTTTCACTCTCGGGCCCGAGGCCCGCGCGCCGTTCTCGCACAGCCCGGGACCGGGGCCGCCCTGGAGGCCCGCCGCGTGGCCCCCGGGTGTGTGTGTTGGGCGGTGGCCTCAAGGAAACCCTGCGCTTTATCCCCGGTTGTCCGCGGACAGGGCGCCTGTGGACAAGGCTCGGCTTCCACGGTGTCGCAGGTGGAGCCACACACTGAATCGTGACAACGGGTGGGCGGGGGTGTCGAGAGCTAATACCTCTCGTAATGCGTTTGACAAACCCGGCATGACTGCCTTCAAGTCTTGGCTCTAACAAAAGTTGAAGGTGTTCGCTGATAAGACGGTTGGAAATATTTTTAGGCACCTTTCATGTACCTGTTGGCTGACTGTGTGTCTCCCTTGGAAAATGGTCTATTCAGATCCTCTCCCCATTATTTTTTTAGAGGATTCTTTGTGTTTTTTTTTTGTTATTGAGTCGTATGAGTTCTTTATATAGTTTGGATATTTATGCCTTATCAGGCTTATATGATTTGCAAATATGTTCTCTGTTTTATAGGTTGTCTTTTAATTTTGTTGATGGTTTGCTTTGCTGTGTAGAAGCTTTTTAGTTTGATGTAGTCCCACTTGTTTACTTTTGCTTTTGGTGTCAAATCCAAAAACTTATCCCCGAGACTATTGTCAAGGTGCTTATAACCATGTTTTCTTCTAGGAGTTTTATGGTTTTGGGTCTTATGTTCAAGTTTTTAATCCATTTTGAGTTCATTGTTTTGTGTATAGTGTAAGACAATGATCCAAATTTTATTCTTTTGCATGCGGCTGTCCAGTTTTCACTATTGGTTGAAGAGACTAACATTTCCCCATTGTATATTTTTGCTCCTTTGTCATAAATTAATTGACCACACGTGTGACTTGGATCTTTTCTTTCTTTGGTTTGTCTAGGGTTGTCTTTCTGTTCTCTATTTTTTGTAATAACTCAATGCAGAATTTTAAACTAGAGTTGTAAGTGAATTATGTACCACTATTGCCATATTGCGGAATCTAACCATGACTATATTTACCATTACCAGTGAGAGTTATACTGGAGAGAGTTAAACCTTTCTGTGTTTTTGTAATGTTAACTTTTTTCTTTTACTTCCAAAGAACTACCCTTAGCATTTCTTTAAGACAGGTCTGGTGGTGATGAACTTTTTCAGGTTGTTTGGAAAAGTCTTTATCCTTCATTTCAGAAGGACTGCTTTGCTGGGTGTAGAATTCTTGGTTGACAGTCATTTTTTTTTTCATTGCTTTGAATATGTCGTCCATCTCTCTCCTGGCCTGAAGAGTTTCTATTAAGAATTCTGCATATAGTCTTATGGGGCTCCCTTGTATGTAACTTTTCTCTTTCCTGTTGTTCTCAAAATTCTTTGACTTTTGACAACTTAATTATAATGTGTCTTGGTGTACGAGCTCTATTCTGGTTCAACCTGTTTGGGGTCCTTTGGGCCTCCTGGATCTGGATCTCTGTTTCTCTCCCCAGGTTTGGGAAGTTCTTAGCCATTATTGCTTTAAGTATACTTTCTGTCCCTTTCTTTTCTCCTCCTGGAATTCCCATAATGTTCCAGTTTACATTCCCACCAGCAATGCACAAACGTGGTTTTCTCAGTCTTTTCTAACAGAGCCACAGATATTATGAATAGTTGCAAATTTACTTTAAACTGCCCCTTTTTTTATAGCATTATCACAGTAAGTCCCAGAAATAAAGTTTATACTTATGTCATGTTTTGTAATCTCATACATCAATACTATTCAAAGCTATGGGAAAAATTTTAACATTGAGAACTTACTGGCATAACTGTGTCTTTGAAGCCGAGAATTAATATCTGAAGCAGGACTCAAGTAAGGAACAAATTAATTTTTAGTTCCTTTGTTTTATGAAGTAACTGTCTGGTGGTAGTATCTTAGACACTAGGTCCAAAGTAGGCATAGAATTTACTTCTCTGGTAAGTTTGACTAGTAGACATAATAACACTCCTATAGCCCTCAACTATGGGGGGTGCGTATTAGGGGGGGATACAGAGATGAGGCAGGTAATAGATAAGATGGTCTAGCAGAATACAAAATTATGACTCTAGCACTAGGGTTTCAGTTTTAGTTGTGTTA
>NW_017731351.1:6463928-6473317 GCF_001890085.2 Hipposideros armiger
CCTACTAACTATATCTATCTTTATATATCTATATATTGATATAGATATATAAATTCCCCTACTGTGTGTGTGTGTGTGTGTGTGTGTGTGTGTGTGTGTGTGTGTGTGTGTGTGTGTGTGTGTGTGTGTGTGTGTGTGACTTTGGCTGGCTAAGTATCTTGGTTCTGGAGGTTTTTAAACATTTTTTAAAAATCTATCATAGAGAATACTGCCTCATCTACCTAAGTGCAAGAGTCTGCAGCAGAGGCTTTCTTGAAGTGTGTTTTCTAGCTCTAGGTTCTTCAATTCTATTGTTTACTCAACCTTTAAACAGACTGTACTGACTTGGCTGATTTCAAACCTGAGTTGTGATTAACAGCATTATAGGTACTTTTGAATATTATTTTAGATTTGCCATTCTTTTAAAATCTTATTATGCTAATGCATGTACATTAGACATATACCTTCATAAGAACAAAATATACATGCATTATACATCTACCTTCATATGCACAAAATACATATAAACATACATAAATAAGAGTATAATGAAAACAAACAGCTGTGTTGACCACTAGCTTAAGAAAGAAAACAATACCTAATATTTGTGAAGCCTCTGAGGTGCCTCTCTCCCTGACTGTATCCTCCTTCAGCTAATTTTTATATGGATTTTATTTTTATAAGTATTATCTTCTATGAAAACATTTAGTAACTAACACAGGATAGGCATCTCTTAATTATAACAATAAGCTATTACACGAAGGAAAGACTCAAAAACAACTACAGACTGAAACCAATTATTGTGACTTTATTACAATAGTTACAAACAATATTTTAGTTAGTAGTATTTAATCATATCACAATTACTCAAACTATATACAAAGAGGTATTTACACAAGGCTACATTTAAAAAAAAGAAAAAGCAATTAATTACCCCCCAAAATCACATTATCAACAAGATTTTTTCTAAAAGTTATGGCCAATAACAGGAAATTCACAGTTATTCTGAAAATATTTTAAGATGCAGGAATCATATTGCACATAATACAATTATAAATCCTATTGAGTAGATATATATTTTTTAACCTAGTTTTTCACAAAATTTACATTACCATGCAATACTTCACAGTATACAGTACAGTGGAACTAGAACGAACAGCTTAACTTACAAACTTTTAATATGATGGCCACAAAATTTAGAATAATTTTAAAGTTATATTTAAAACAGTTTTAATATACAAAAAAACTCCAGTGTAATAAAACTTAATGGACATAATCATAACTTGTTCACAGATCAAGTCTCTTTTTAGTGTTCTTCTTTGTCTTTTCCTTTCTTCTCCTTTTCATCCTGTAGTGCAGTACCGAGTTTTTTGATAAGAACTGACAGAACCTTGTCCAATGGGTCCATGACTCCTCTTTGAAGCCATTTAGGAATAGTAGTCCTGGCATGATGAAAGCCCAGTTTTTGAAGAATATAATCAACACCTACTGGATCAATCTTTCTTCCAGTCCAAGAAATTAACCTAAAATAATTATAAATAAAATTAGGAGTACAGTGTCCTGATGGTAAGTTCAGGAGGATCACTATGCATCCACAATGTGCTCAAGACAAAATACTTTCAGTAGGTGCATTTGAATAATCTACGATTATTCCTAGATTCCTATGATTCCTAGATTCACTGTAATAACATTTAAAAAATGTGTGATTATCCTTGATAAGCCTACACACAGTAATGGAGTTTAGTGATTTCATTCTGATTCATTTATTTTAGGCCTCAAGCTACAGTCATCTTAAACATTTAAAGGACTTTTGTTTCGGTATAAAAGATGTAAATTAGCTTGATGGGGGAACCCTTTCACAACGTATACATGTATGAAATCACAATGTTGTACACTTAAAATAGCTTCCGGTTTTGTTACTTGCACCTCATAAAGCTGGAAAAAAAGAGTTCAACAAGTATGTGGTATAATGGTAACGAAAAAAGGCTGAATTATACTGAATGTTGGCCATGTGCTAAACATGTTTGAAGGAAGAACCATTTTCTTCCTATTTTTGGTATTTCTTTCCATATAGAGGAACAGACATTCGTGAAACACCCCTGCCTTTCTCTGCTGGCAAATTAACGCAGGAACTGAGTGGTGTAGTTGAGCACCCTCCTCCCTACCTTCTCATAGGAACCATTCATTTTGGTGTTCCTTTATGCCACAGATTTTTCAAGGACAGGCCCCTAAATAGGTGACCCAAGACCATTCATGGCTGCCCGTGACCAGGTAGGTATACTGGGCTGCTGACTACACGACTCCAGCCCACCAACCTCCACAGTGCTGCTTCATCGAGACCCTGCAGGTAAGTCCACACCTGGACTCCATAGTAGACAGCCATTGTTGCTAGACATCCAAACCACATTCTCTGTCACCAGCTTTATCACTGTTAAAACTGTACTTTTGATTTCTAGCTGCCTCTCTCCCACTATTTCAATTAGGGAAGGGGTGGAGGTATTAGGGGTATTAGGTACTGATCTGTTAAACTCTTAATAGTTTTAAGCATTTTGCATTAATTATTTAACCATTATAACAACACTACAAGGTAGATAATACCATTTTCTAAATTTGTCTTATGAGGCAACTGAGGCAAGAGAGGGTATTAGGTCTTTGGGCAATGTCACTCAGCTACAAAGCTGGGCTTGGATGCACTGCTCTTGACCAGGCTTCCACCACTACATCGTATAACTTAACTGGTCTCGTGGTAGTCTGCTAAAACAAGGAATATATTTATGGCAAAATTTAACTATTTTTATGCCCATTGTAAATTGAAAACACAACAGGTCCTCGAATATTGTTTCATCATAACAATGTGGGAACTTCAGTCTCACACCAATTAGCCTATGAGAAAATTGGTTTCGGGATGTGTTGTTTCCCTTAAAGTCACAGAACCAACCTATCAACAGCAAGTGATGATTTACCTAGTCAGTTTCATTCTATTTATTTAGATTTACAAATATAAAACATTTTCCTTTTTTGCTTCTGTTTTATTTTTTTTGATTTTATTAAATTTATTGGGGTGACATTAATAAGATTATATACATTTCAAGTATACAGTTCTATAATACATCATCTGTATATTGCCTTGTGCTCACCACCCAGTCAAGTCTCCTTCCCTCACCATATATTTGACCCCTTTTACCCTCTTCTGCCTCCTGCCAACCCCTCTTTTTAGTAACTACCATACTGTTGTCTGTGTCTATGAGGTTTTGCAAAACAGACTTTCTAAATAGTTTTCTGCATTAGGACCTCTGCAATATTTTATACTGTACCTGCCTATTGACACTGTTAATATTCCTCATGTGCTTATGTGCTATTAATTAATACCCAAGTGTTTTGTCAGTTTGTTTACAACAAATTTCAGTGACTACAAATGACTAACACAAAGTCATTACTTTCTGCTTACACAGAAGTCCACTGTATAATGGAGATCTTGTTAGTGTGGAATTATTTTGGTATAAATATGTGTGAATAATAACCTCATCTGAGTGAAATCTGTATCATTCTGCAGAATGTTGTGGAGTGTGATGCACGTTCTTGGATTCTGTTGTTCCATGACCCAGACAGGTATAATTTGATTAACAAAGCAGATGGGAGGAAAGGGAAAAATAATAGGAATGTTGTGAGTGCTAACCACAAACAAGGACACACAAAAGCACTGCTAGTGACAGCGGCAATTATAAACATAACATCAGAATATACTTTTGAAATTCTGATATGAAAACAAACTGATTAACCAGGATCATGACTGTGCAAGGTCCGGACTCAGTAAAAATCTTGAGTCTGACGCATTGAATTCCACATTTCGGAGTCGTATGGTGACACTGTAGGTTGTGTTACACTGTCATGACCTATGTGAGAAATTGTAGTGGTTCCTTATAATGAGGTGTAACTTCCACTGCATCTTCCCAAACTAAGTAACAAAGCAGTTTACGGTAGCTAACTCAAGATCCTGGAAAGAATGTGCTGGTGAGACAGTGAAAAAATAACAGCAACTATGGAAGTGAAGTTATTCTCATGTTTTAGTGATGGACTGACAGAACATCACACAGTGGACAGCTAAATCAGCACTGAAATAGTCTCAGTTTTTGCTTTTTCTGCTTAGAACACTTACAAAAGCAGAAAGGAGCAGCAAAAATGGCAGTCAGATGTTATAGAGGGTACAAATGACAAATTTCTAAAAATATTTTTTTGTAGAAAGTATTTAATTTGATACTCAATTTAAAACTTTTTTCTCATAATAATCTCATTAGATATAAGTAAATATATACACCTACTACTTCTCACCTAAGAGTGGGTTCTAGATGCCACGTGTTACACATAAAATCTCTCCAGTCCACAGTGGTGTAAGTGATGCCATCTTCTCTGTCTTTCTCAGAGGAGTTCTCATCATGTATAATAACTGGACTTTTCTGTCCTGGTCGAGTGGATAAAATCCGAGGTGGGAAAATGGCTACAATGAAAAGGATAAATTAATATTGCAAGTCTATATCTTATACATTTATTTTAAATCACTACACAAACTGAATAATTGGCGCCATTTATCATTTTATTTATGAACTGGCCAAAACTTCATTTAATTACATTTATTACAAAGCAGTATTTTAAATAGCTATAAATAAATGCCAAATATTGGTATTGCTGGAAGACAATATCAAAGTTATT
This sequence comes from Hipposideros armiger, assembly GCF_001890085.2. Lineage (NCBI taxonomy): Eukaryota > Metazoa > Chordata > Mammalia > Chiroptera > Hipposideridae > Hipposideros > Hipposideros armiger. The sequence continues at coordinate 6,468,615 of NW_017731351.1, forward strand.
TTATTATCTTACAATTAGAAATAATATTTTGAGTATAGTATATGTTTTATATATATTTGTGTGTCTAAAACTAATGGTAAAGAATGCTGAGATTTATCTGATAACAGGCATAAGGCACTGAAATTGACAGCTGTAGGTTTCCTAAACAATGGTTGTAGGTGGATCACATTTTAGTTTAACAACTTTATTGAGACACAATTCACCCATTTAACATGGACAACTCAGTTACGGCACTGTAACCACCAGCAATAACAAGCAAAAGCACAGCAACCAAGCAGACACCTGTATCCTTATGTTGGGGACAACAGTTCACTCCCAGTCAGTGTATGTCCCACTGCAAATTCCCAATGAAGTTAGAGCCAGAGCAACACATGCACATAATTTATCTTGATGTTCTAGAAATACTGTTGATTCTGGTCTAGTTTTATAAGCTGTTAAGAATTTTCCCAGGCCCATTTATGTTTATTTTGACCAAAAGTAATTGCTTTTAGTTTTTAATATTAAAATATTTTCATTTATAATTGAAATCCCCATAGATAATAAATCTTTGTTATTGTAAATATTGTAAGTCCAATAATCAATTCCCTATTCCTTGTTTATCCATTGAAACAATGTTTTACAACAATTTATATAAAACAGTATTTTTTTTTTTTTTTTTTAGAAAAACACAAGTTCATGGCAGACCAAAACCAACACAAAAAATGAGTGTTTCACATAATATCTGAGAGAAAGAAATCTGGCAGACTTTCATAGCTAGGTAGATTAGAAAAGAATTCTGGACTTCATAGGTTTATCTAGAATGTTTTTCTCCACACTAAGTTTAAATATTGAGACAGAAAACAAGAGGATTGCCAGTGACTGGTGTGTGTTCGTGCTGTACATGAAAATTGAATTTACTTGTAATGGATATAAGATTTCCTATTATATAGTTTCATTATTTTACTTGAAGTTTTCATAGATTTCTCCTAGCCATCATTATTGATTTTACTCACACTGAGTAAAATTTGGCATATCTAGATTGAATAGTACCAGAAGAGCCATTCAATGTATGCTATGCTGCCTTTGCACTCTTTCAACATGGGCTTTTGATAATCTTTCTGTTTTTTTCACTCAGACATTTATCATGATGTTATTTTGAAATATCTGTAATTCAAATTTTATATTTCTTTCTTCATGAAAAAAATGAGGCAGATTATAGTGTGACCTGAACAAATGACAGGCATACTTCGGTTTATTGTGTTTCACAGATGTGGGATTTTTTTTGCAAATTGAAGGCAAGACCCTCCACCAACAAAAAGATTATGATTTGCTTTATTGTGATGCTCTCTTTATTGTGGGGGTCTGGAACCGAACCTGCATTATCTCTGAGGTAGGCCTGTACATCTATTCCAAGCAGTTTTTAAAAATCACATTTGTTGATTTACCATTATATATTCATGTAGTGGTGCAATAAATATTTACTGAATCAATAAAGACCATGTATTTGGAGAGTATTCCATATCATTGCATTTCAAACCACCTTATTTTAAATAATTCCATTGTATGGACACATCATGACATACTCAACCAATTCCATATGGCTATTAGAGTCACCGTGTTTCTTAACAGGTAAACATTTTAGTTTCCAGTGAGTAAACCAATGGTAGCTAGCTCATAAAAACAAACATGGCTGAGGCCTAAATATTTACAAAGGAAAATGTTCTCTGTATTCTAAACAGCTTTATTTTATTTATTTTTCCCAGTATGTCTACAACTCCTGCTGCTTTATCATGCAGCTGTCCCTTCTGTCATTTCACTTTGACTGGCAACACTTCTTTAAAGAGGTTTCCTTTTCTTTGCCTACTTTGCGACAATCTCCTACAAGGTCAGATAATGTACATTCATATATGGAAACATCTGGAAAGTATCAAACACCATTCACTGTGAGGCATAGTTAGAAAGAGTGCCGTGTACCTAGCAGATACTCAGAAAGCCTGCCAAATAGTCTTAATAATATATTAGTTATATGTATTTCATTAAACTTTATAGAGGAAGGAGACACATTCTGCTCATTTTGTCATTAACCATACAAATCCATATAAATGACAGACAACCACATTTCTTGAAGCTTGAAAGAAAAAAACCCAAACCCCTCCCCAGACAAGAATGTGCTACCCACCTTTTTCTTTTTCTTTAAGGTAAGCTGACACTAAATCATGGAGGAACATGATGAGCTCAGCATCCATAGTCACGCAGATGTGGTCGGTGAACTCCGTCACCACACTACATTCTACCTTCGGCTTCAGGCTGGGATCTGCAAGGGCAACGTCCTTTACAGCACAGATTTCATGAATGAGTCCCTTTCTCACCCCCTAATCAGGGGTGTACATGGATTTGTGTAAATGCATCTACTTAAATGAAACAATAGAGAAACGAGTAGTTTCTGTATGTGATTTACAGGATGATGATAGTTGACTAAGCGCTTTCCAAGAATATGCCATTTATTCCTCAGAAAACCCCTATGCATGAGGTGCTATTATTGGCCCCTATTTTACTGTGGAGAAAGAGGTGCAAATGGATTAAATCATTTGCCAGAGGTCATGTGGCTGGTACAAAAATCAATGTCACCCCGGAGATCAATTTCATCAGCTATATAAATATTACAAAAATGACCTGTGAGAAAACAGCAGTAGTTTGAAGTTCCTCTAGAATTTTCTCAGTAACTTTAGAAACTAAGGATGGTTTTTCCACATACCCTGTAATGAAGGCTCTTGTGGTTCTTGAACATGAATGGATTTAAAGTCAAGCTGCATCCTTGGTAATGCAAAGATAGTCTCTGTTTCATGATTGTAGCTAGAACCTCCTCTGAAGCCACTCAGCAAACTGGAATTCTTCACCATAGTGCTATTCTCAGTGTTATTAGCATCAACATTACGAAGCAGGTTTAGCTCTACATGCATAATAATAAAGACAATAAGAATCGAATTAAACCAGTAGGCATCGATAAGCCTATAGCTTTCAGGACATTATGATACACGGAACTTTTATCATTTCAAAATTTTAAATAATAGTCATATAGAAGCTGTGGTCTTGAGGAGAGTTATATATCTTTATATATGTAGATAGGGTACAGATATATTTATATATATATAGTGATGTTAATATATATGTAGTGATTTGAATTTATATATATACACATATATACACGCACATTAAAATTAGTGATATATTTCACTATTCTCAAGATTGAAGCTTTGTAACAAAATTTTTGATAAATCCAATAATCCAATCCATTTTTTGTTTCTTGAACTTTAATATTATTCTCAACTGAATTCAAGTCTGAATTTAAGAGTTTCATTAATCTCAAAGTTCTCCATACATTGAATACTTTACAGTATTTGCGATTAAATATGATCATGACCTTGAAATCAGGTAGAAGCCCTGATTTTCCCCAACATATGTGCTATGATTACAATATGATTGTCTTATAAAAATTAGCATTTTTCTAGGTACACAGGGTGCAGTTCAATATGCTAATAGTCCTTCCATACCATCCCAGCCAAAAAGGACCCTCTCCCCGCGAATCTCTACTTGGAAAGTGGAATAGTCAATACACACATAATCTAATTTGCTTCTTAATCCTCCTTTGTGCTCAGAACATTTCTGACACTCTCTAATACCTGGGGTTACCTAATCCATAGTAACTATTTTCCAGAGGGCCCAAGTCATCTTTTCCATTTTGAAAAGTCATTTTTGAGTAAAACATTGAAATTTTAACATGTCTCAATCTAGTCAGCTTTCCAATACAAATGAAATGATTGGTAAAAGCAGTACTCTAAACTCTAACACAAAAACAACCCCAAAATAAAAACTGTCACTGACCACAATATTACAAGACTGGTAAATCTAATCAAATGAAGAAAGTTATCAGAACCACTCTCTTTTAACTTATGACTTCATAGGAATTATATGATTTGGTTTCATTTTAGTCCATCCATCCAAGTTTATAGCATTCTATTACTTAGTTGTGTAATAACTCTCCAAACCTACAATGTTTAGCATTAGTACGAAAATATTTTTCCAATTATCATAAAGTAAACTTAATTTCATTTATTTAAGCCAATTTTGTTTTGAATGTTCTCAGTTGCATCTAAAATAATTCTAGTCTATGAGATGATTTCACCACCCTGGTAATGAAATAAGTACTAATATTGTTACTTATGTCAGCAGGAGTAAAATGAAACTTGTTTAATTGAAGAAATGAAAATTCTCCCTCCACTTAAATTCTAAACACTGTCAAAAGAGCTCAAAATAGAAAAAACAAAATAAATCTCTCCAAAAAAATCAAACTTTGAACCTTCATTCCTCGTGGCTGTAACATAATTGAACCACTCTTTCACACTCGCGACTCCATGGGGCGGGTTTTCATGGCGGCGCCTCGTTATCTTGGTTATTGTAGCCATGGGGCTTTCCAAAGCTCCACATGGTTTGGTAACCATGGTATTATGGCCCAGGTGAAAATCCAATGTTTGTACGATATATGTAGAATGATCACTAGCGCCTAGAGGGAAGAAAAAGTTTCTTAATGTAACAAACTATATTTAGATGCAAGAAAACAGTGGTGGCCTTAGAGCAGCGGTTCTCGACCTTCCTAATGCCGCGACCCCTTAATACAGTTCCTCATGTTGTGGTGACCCCCAACCATAAAATTATTTTCGTTGCTA
>NW_017731351.1:6474697-6523446 GCF_001890085.2 Hipposideros armiger
TCGCAAACATGCGTCATGACTTTTCCGACAACCCAATACTAAGTCATACACAGATAAGGAGGGTTGTGAAATTGAGGGGAAATGAGAAAGAAAAATCACTATTATTTATTTTCCTTTTAGTTATAACTTGATTTATCCTCAGTAAGGGGAACAGCATCAACCTTTTTTTTCATTCATTAAGAAACCACTTAGTAGGAATGAAAGCTAAAAGAAACTGGGTTTATGTATAAATAACGGTAAAAGCACTGCCTTGCCCATAAACGTTTTGCGGTCTTGACTGGCAAATAGTTTCCTTATACTACCACTGTGTGTCTTCTGTTTGCGTCTTCATAAGATTTACAATGACTACCATTGTTAGGACTATGGCTAGCCACAGCAGCAAGAATTTTAATTGCTTAAGAAGCAGACTAGATGCAAGTTCAGAAATGAGTCTTTTCACACATCCCCAGACTTTATATGAAGTGAACTTGACATGTCAGGTACATGATAACAAGTAGAGATAAACTTCAGAAATATAGTATGAAGACAAAAGATATGAGAAAAAAAAACTACTTTGCCATATGTTATCAAATCAGAAGACAGGAAAGAGTAAAAGCTTACCATCTTCCCAGATTTTCTGAGCTTCGGTCCAGAAAGCAATATTTGGTTCTTCCAAGTGAAAAAGGGCCCAGGATTTTGAACGGAAATTTGGACCATGAAAACAAGCTAGAGTCATATGATTCCCATGTAAGCTCATCGATCCTCCGAACTGCATCCCATCCTCTGGCAGTGGGATCTGAAATAAGGATATGTGGCATCCTGACACCACCTTCAGTACTCCGGGCCAATGCCGATGGTGGGCCGCATCCAGCACTGCAAGAAAACCAGAAACCACTTAGCCGGGAGGCCTCGGCACATCCCGGCGGGCAGTGGGAGGCAGCGCGTGGCTACTCCGTCCAGCCCAAGTGACTCAGTTAAGGGATGAAAACAACAATCCAACGGCTGCTTAGCATTGAGCAGAAGCTAATAAAGACACCATCGGGGAAAGATGCTGCACAGGGATGGAATGAACTAATAATTACTGCTTACACTGCTGCAGTGATTCACGAATGACTAAGTGCTTGCAGGAAATGTTATACAGTCTCACAGTCACTATAAACTAGGTATTTCATCTACACCTTTTCAAGTGAAACAGAAGAGGGGTTAAATAATCCAGTGACTAGAAGACTTAGAAATCAAATGCCGATCCCCTGAAAGTACTTCTTTAAAACTTTTATACCCATGCTACTCAAACGTGAGGTCTGAAGACCATCAGCATCAGCCTGAAACTTGTTAGAAATGCAGGCTCTTCCGTCCACCCTGCACCTACTGGATCGGAATCTCCAGGTGTTGCAGACACACTGCAGTTTGAGAAGCACTAATGTATACTTCCCACTTATTCCAGTACTGTCCGTTCTGACTGTTTCCCACAACACTCACTCTAGATGCCACCAGGGATCATGTGTTGTATTTAGTTGGCATGTCTCTTTAGAGTCCTTTAACCTAAAACAATCCCGTAAGCCTGTTTTCCATGACAAGGGCTTTTTAAAAGAATCCAGGACAGGCGTCTTGGGAAACTTCCCTCTATTTGTATATGCTTGATACCACTTCTAGTTTAAAAAAAACAGGGGCTGGAGGAACAAGATAAGTGAAACCACGAGGAAGCAAATGGAAAATGCCTAGAAGGTAGGAGATTCTGCGGGATAGCTGGCCAGGTCCCTTCAACAAGTGAGGTCATTAAAAAGAGGACTACGCTGAATTAAAAGAGAGTGAAGGAACATAACCAGAATTTTTAACCTGATTTTGAACTGGATGTACTGGTTTGGACAAACCAGTTGTAAGGATAATTTTAAGTCAATTGTGGAATATGGTCAGAGGCTAGAGGAGATAAATCGGCCAAATGGAAAGTGGGAGATTCAGTGGAAAAGGTTACAAAACAGTATGAACAATATTTTGGTAAAAAGTACAAACGTGCACAGAAAAGTATCTGAAAATTTATGTTCTCAAGTATTCAGTGGTGATTTCTGGGTGGAATGAGATATTTTGATGTTTTGTATGTATGTGTTTTCTAGTTTTTCCTCAATGCACATGTCCTGGTTCTGTGAGAATAAGTTATTAAGCATTATCCTGATTCTGACAACTTTTCACCACTTTTACCTCAATCACTAGTTAAAGTTGCCATCGGTGGCCTGGCCTCCTGCATGACGTCCTTCCTATGGTAACGTAACTATGGTAACAGTGGTAATGGTAATTACAGCAAGTGGTCTCCGTATTCCATTCCCAACCACCTAATGTAGTCTGTGCTCCACATAGCAGCCAGAGTGATATTCTAAGAAAAAGTAAATCAATAGCAAATCTGTTCAGAACTCTCCAACAGCTACTTAGCATACTAAAGACCTTAACTGTGGCCTATCTCCCTGAGTTTATGTCCAACACTTTCCTGCTTGCTCCCTCTGGCCCAGCAGCGACCATCTTCACGATCCTCTGAGTTTCTTCCTGTGGGAGGAGCTTTGCATCCTTCAGGCGCCCCCTGTGCCCAGAACTCTCTCTGCGCAGATCTCAGCATAGGTCTTTCACTTCAGAAAAGGCTTCCCTGACTCCCTTTCTAAAATAGCTATCCCCACACACTGCCGTGCCCTATTCCTTCCAGGCTCTTCTTTTTCTTAGCACTTCTCTCCCCCTGAAATTATGTGGCATTTTCGTGACTAAATTATGGTCTCCCCCACTAGAATGTAAACTCCATAAGGATAGGAACTTGGTCCACTAGTAGATTGCCTATGCCTAGTGCTTATGCCTAATACACATTTGCTGATTGAGTTGCTGAGTGAAAATCATAATCTGCCTAATGTGACACAGCTAACCAATCCACAGCCCATGCTCTGAAGAGCATGGTATGGTCACACTTAGCAGTCGGGGCAGGAGTGCGTGTGGCGGGGGAGGTGACAATGAACGATGACTTCCCAGTGTGGCCTCTTCTTTCATTGCTGGGTGGGAAATCAGGTACTTTGCTGCGTGAACAGGACGAGAATGTTTGGATCACTTTGTAAATGTGGAATACAGACATTATTATTACTTTAAATGAAGACTGTAACATATTTAGCAAAAGACGGGCACACACAAAGGCGTAGCTCTAACTCTTACATTGTTCTTGTGAGCTTTTCTCTAGGTTATTCGTCATTGTCTTAGGTGGAAGATAAGGAACTGGTCCCCACGTTGACAGAGCTCGTTTGCTGGTATCAAACTGTTGTGTGAAAAATTCCTGGAGCTTCATTCCTATTTTTATCAGGTCTGGTGTGGTTGACCTTGATATCATTACTTGGAAAATATCCCACTTCAAATCTCCATGGACAAAAATTTCACTAGAACGTAAAACAAAGTCCTTAAATCTTATGGAAGATAATTTAAAAGTACAAGAATAGTTCTCTTCCCCACCCACCTCTTTGATTCACATCAATTGCACAATATAAAATCATTTTGCAAGAAAAATAAATTGTGCTTTCTTGCTGGATGACAGAAAATATATTAAGAGCAGTCATATAAAGTGTCCAAAAAGTAGTATTTGACGAGATACCTTTTATCAGTTATGCTTGAGTCCAGTGTGTTATAGAGATTGACTTTCCATTCGTCCTGAAGCTTGAGGTCAGCATTACTAAAGATGCCCATGAGGATGCTCGAGCCCATGTAATCCACACGGGCTTCTGTAGACCCCATAGTAATCTGGATTTTATGGCTAGGCTGCTGATTGGGATGTTCAGAAATATGAGCTGGAAGAGAAACAGTAACCACTTTTCACAGAAATGCCATGGGAAAGACTCATCAAAGTCAATTTTTAAAACATTTTTTTTCAATATATTTTTCAGCTGTAAAATTTCAACATACCGACCATCTCCAGAGCATTGACATCTATGGTCCCACCAACTACTCCTCCTTTAGAATCTAACTGTGACCTTCCCAGCCCAACGGACATGCTGATCTCGCGATCTCGGTTACTGCCTACCGACAGCCGGCCCTGGCTCTTCAGACCACTAGTTGTCCAGCTGAAAAAAAGGAAGAGCTTCTTAACCAGACATACGGCTCCCAGGGTCATGAATTTAAACAAGAGCTAGATGATTTGACAATAAAATGTATTTCTTATAAGCTCTGTGGTGAATGTTTGAATATTAACATTAATGATGAGGCTTTTCTCTTAGCTAGAAAATTATGCTATTTTCCTTATAATTTTGTCTCTTTTTAGAACATGTATCTCATGCTATTTTATATTATAGCACCTTTAGGATTAGATTAAGCCATTTTTCAGGATAAAGCAATTTTATAGCTTTAATCTACCATTTTTAGTATCTCAAACATTCCAGCATTAAAAATAAGGTTTTGAATTGCTTTACTACAATGTAAGAAAAATTAAAACGCATGATTCATTATATTTTCTTTGTATCTGAATAGCTTACGTTGTATTTCCCATTACATTACTCATATTCATCTGAACGTTTAATTGCTTCAAGTTGATAGCAAACACGACAAGTGTTTCCCACGGGGTCCCTTGTTGACTTGCTTTGTTTGATTTGTTAAAAGGAGTTGATGTCTTTGAGAGTGAATCTAAAAATAGAAAAATCAAATGCACATTTATTCACATAGATGCTCAGCGATTACAAAGCAAAAACTACTCATCACTATAATCCAAAAAAATAAAAATAAAATATTTTTGTATTGAGGCCTAACGTTAAATAGCTGTCATATTGCCCGTCAAGCAGTTACCATTTACCGAATGTTTAGTAAAAGCTGGTAGCCTTACTTTCTTGAAAGCAATGAGTGACCTCCTTTGTATATGAGAGGATTCTGGTGTGTGGGGGGTACAGCAGCACAGATCACTCCCCGCCTGGGCTCTTCTTAACAAAGGAGGACATCCTAAGTTGTTGCTGCCAAATAGGGGGCGTGAGGCAGGGACCGTTCTGAGATGCGGAGGCCGCTGTACGCCTGTCTTCTGTGTCTTATGGACTCAGGTACATCCTGAACCTTGCATTTGCTCATTAGGCTCTAATCTTACTTGTGACCTGAACTACAGCACTCTTGTTTATATGTTCAGACACAGGTAGAGTGCTGAGCATATCAAGCAGTTCAAAGAACACTGGGTGAACAAAAGAATGACTGAAGGAATTCAAAGATGGACTTCCAACACCAAACATCTTTTACAACACTGGAGGCTTATTTTACTACTAAAACTGTACCGCATGGATCACCCCAAAACGTGCCCGTTCCTCTCTCCCTTTTCAAAGCTACTAGCCATCCAGCTATCTCATCTGCTGGCAAATACTTTGCAGTGTTTGCTTGTTGTTCGGTTTGGGGTTCACCCAGCGCCATCGTCCATAAAAAGCTACAAGGGTATATCTGCCTGCAGTTGGGACAGAAGTCTGGGAGCCAAAAATGACAAGTTTTATCTTGGGGGCATGGGAGGGCTGCTGAAACAAGGGAGCAGCATTACCTCTTCGGGGAACTGAAGAGTCAGACACACTCCTGGACCTTACGGAAGCTGGGGATTTCAGGCTCTGCGCTGCTGTCCCTGGTGACATGGTGCTGTTTGACACATGCTCATTGAACACATTGGGTGACTGAGGCATGTGGGTGAAGGAGGCCGACTGACTGGGCTGCTCCCAGGTCCTGCAGTAAGCTTTTCTTGATGATTCGGGGGAAAGGTGCTGGCTTACCCCTTCAATGGAATCAGGGGTCCCTGGGCCAGACGCTAATAAAGCAGCAACAAAAACAGAATTAAGGGGGTAAAACCACCATGTTATAAAATAGTAAGGTTCACCACTCTGCCATTTCTGATCACATTATATATTCCTTCTAGTTCTCTAGATGACAGTTTGCAGAGCACAGTCCACCATGTTATTCACTTCTCACCGAAATCCTGTGAGAGACTGGAGAGGTGTCCGTTCCCATTTCACAGATGAGGGAACAGGCCTAGATCAGATTTCTAATATTTTTATTGCATCATGCTAACTCTCCATTTCACTTAGCAATTAGAGGGGCGCAGACATTTGTTGAATAAGGGAATGAACTGCATGGTACAACTTACCAAGTAAGGCAAAGTTTGTGTTACCAACCATGGGTCTTGTTACCATTGTAACCAAAATTAAAAACAACCAAGTGTAAATTACAATTGCATAACAGGCTTACTTGGCAAATTTATAGTTTGGTCTCCAAGGAACAGGCGTCTTGCAATACTTCTCCTGTACCAGGCTCTTGGAAATGCCAGAATTTCACTGAGTCGACGCATATCATATTTAAAGGAAGCAGACCCTATATCACAAACAGCTGATACATAAATAAATAAAATTTGTTAGAATAAATTTCCAAAACCGTCATTATTTTTACATGGTAGGTATAATATGAAATGGTACTACAGAACTGAGTTATAATGTTACAATTCACGAAATATCAAAATAAGGTGCATAGTATGATTAGTGATAATATGTTCCTTCCACCAATGAGAAAAATGGCACATTCTAACACTATTAGTTCCATTCCTTTTTTGAGGTGAGATCAAGTTGGAATTCTGAGTGTTACTGCTCTCCTTTAATTAATTTATCACTAAAAGCTTACTATTAAATTTAATATTTAAATACTTAAAAAGGAGGCCCTTTTTTAATTCTGAAAAACAATATTTTAATTATAACACTATAAAATTGAATACCAGATATATTTATTAGCGTGGTGTCCATTTTGCTTGCAGACTTGTTTACAGATTGACTTTCAAAAAACGAGGCACCTCCTGAACGCCTTATCCGAGACAAACTCACTTTGACAAACTCAAGGTTTATACTCAGTGAGTCTTTGCGACCAGTGACCGAAGTGGGTTCTTCATCCACATTTCCTGTAAAAAGAACACACACATACTTGTATCCATAGACATGTATACACACGAAATTTCCCAAAACACTGGAACATGCCTTCATTTAAAATCACTTAAGTGAGGTAAATAGCAAAATGATCTAATGAGCATTTTTATTGGTAAATCAGCACCTTAAAATGCCAGTGATACTTAAGTTCTTAATAGTGATAATAATAATAGTCTCATTTTAAATTAACAAACATGATGCACACACTTTAAAAATTTACTATTTGTAGAATATGATTTCTTACTCAAATAGACCTCATCTCCAAAGAGATTACTGTGCTGTGTGTATCACTTATAAAATATTCTGAGTTTTAAAATTCTTGTAAAATTAATTTACCTGAATTACTTTTTTCATATTTCTACTTATTTGTAGAGACAGAATAAAGGGCAAAAAGTTTTAGTTTCTGACCTTGTTTTTTACACCCATTATTAAAGGTATCCTGACTTCTGCAAAGCTCAAAGCTTGGAAAGACGCTGTGGGTTTGAAGAGGGCGCAGACCCCGGAGCATACCTAACCCTCCTGATGCAGGCGCAAGGCCAGACACGGCGGTTTTTTGCTTCCCCGCTCCGTAAGGATGAAACACATACAGGGAGAAGTCAGACATGCACGCAGTGAAGCTCAGACCAGACGAGCTGCTGCTGGGAGTGGTGAGGTCAGACTGACTGCTGCTGTGCCGACTCCTGCCAAGGGGGCTGCCCAGTCCTGACGAACCTAGAGGGAACACAAGAGGCCCCAAATACTTACCAGCCACACAAAGTAAAAGAAGCCTGTCACTAATACAGTGTCAAGAACCAAACGTGACTAGAAAATAAAACAGAAATGCTCAAACATTAAGTCACGAATAGATTGAAATCCTTGAAAACAAAATGAGGGCTTAAATGTACTTTCCAGTGAACTTATTCCATAAACCAGGGTTGAATACCCTGTTCACCTCTGAGACAATTATTTATACATGTGAGTGGCCAACTCCATGGCTTCCTGTTTATTCTCTCCTTTGCGCCACTGGAAGCCAGCAGCGGAAGAGGCACAAAATAACTGGGGTTTAAGCAAAGGGGGAGGAGAGCAAACTAAAAAAAATCCAAATTGTAGAGTTAGAGTCCACATTTCAGTAGGAAACTGTGGTGACAGAGCAAGGCACACACGTGTAGAAAGTGAAAGCTCTCTGTCTTAGAAAACCAAGCGTCCTGAGTGGTAATGTTCACCATGGGCGGACAGACTAGTTCCAAACACGCTTTAAACATAAAAACATGAGGCCATGTGAATAGAGCATTATATGATTTTGGTGATGATTCCAAAATGTGGGTGTCCAGCTCGGACCTCCTTTGCATATATTTGTATGTTGCAGCTGGTTAGCTGGCATCCTACGAGAATGGGTCACAGGCATATGGTGCTTAGCATGTCTGAAACTGAACTCTTCCTGACCTTTTCCCCAACCTGCTTTTCTTCAGTGTTTCCCATCTCCACTAAGTGATATTCCCATGCAAATAGCTCGACCTAAACCCTGCAGGTTATCTGTCATCCTTTCCACTTCTAACTCCCTATCGAGCAATTTATCACCGTATTATTTCCATGTCAAACACTTTCTGTGTCCAACATGTATCGAGCCCGTCCATCTGCCTCCGTCTCACTACTGCTATTCCAGCCTAAGGAACGATCAGTGCTGGACTGCTGACAAGGCCCACTGCTCCCCGCCGCTGCAGGGGGACCAGTGTTCTAAACTGTGACTCAGAATCACACCCACGTCCCTGCTGAATCGCTCAGTGGCTTCCTCGAGAGATCCTTCTCTGCCAGTGTACCCCTTGTTCACCCTGGTCCACTTACACTAGTCCTATTTGATTTTTCCAAGTTACCAAACTCTTTCCTGCCTCATGGATTTTGGATCTCTACCTGGAGTGCTCCTTCTCCTAGCTCTGCTTGGCTAATGCATACCCACCTACTGCATGTTTCCACTTACAATATGATTGTTTATTTTCTGTTTCTCCAAATTCAGTTTAAGTTCCACATTAGCAGGGACCGCGCCTGGTAGCTGAGTTCATTCCTGTATGTCCAAACCCCAGCACAGACCCAGGCCCCAGTAAAGCGCCACAAAGATCCTTTGAATGAATGCTTACTGTCATAACCTATACTTTTTATACATTTATTCTCATAGTCATTCCTTCTTGCAAGTTTTATGATAAAATGAACGGCGCTATTTCATTTTTTTTTTTTTAGGAATCAAAATATGGGCATAAAAAATAGTTGCTCATTTCATATTCCTTTCAGCACACATCCCTAGCATAGTATGTATACACTGTTATAATAATTTAAGTGTTAATAATTTGTTTTGTCACTAAGAAAAAACTGAATGTCCCAACAGACAAATGGTCATGGGTATATTTATCCCCCCCTCAAACAGCCAATGAAGTAATATAATACAAATTAGAAGAGTAAAATCCCACTGTAGTCCATCACATTAACAATGATTAAAAATAAATTTAAAGCACAGTGTTGGGAAGAACACAGTGAATGTGGCATCCAGACACACTGCGGTTAGGATGCAGAAATCGTCTCATTGGAGAGCAAACACATCAAACACGTTAGGAATGGTCACGTGCTCTGACTCAGGAATTCCACTGTTCAGAATTCATCCTAAGGGTTTTATAAATATTTACATACAAAGATATTCATCTTAACATTATTTACCAAATAAAAACAAAAAGTTCAGGGAATCTTAAAATATGATCAAAATGATGGCATAATCATGCTGTCATTAAAGTTATTTTAGAGATGAATATTTAGAAATGTATACTTGAAATCTATATCATTTTCTAACTAATGTCACCCCAATAAATTTAGTAAAATATAAATAAAACAAAAAATATGTATATATACTCAATATAATTTAATTCAGTGTGATAAGAAATCCTTGTCAAGTAACACTGCATCTCTTATTTTCCATTTGCAAAACTATAAAAACAGCATAAAACATTAAAAAGGACTTGAACTTAACACATGAGCTACTTCGGGGCACTTGCAGTGTGTACATTTAAGCCAACTATAAAATGCTACCCGACTGCTATCCACTTGTGACAAAATGTACAAAAAACTTTGATGTACCGTAGATTTTTTTCTATAAATGCTCTAATTCTCAAATATTCTCCCTTCCAAATTGATTTCTTTAGAAGTATATACTAATTACTATAAAAAAAATTTTTTTTAAATAGCATTTGGCTTTACGCCAGCGGACTGGAAGGACGCCTGCATACCTGGTGTCCCGGTCTTGCTCGCAGAGGTCTTTGTCCCACTCTGAGTAGCGCTGCTTCCAGAGGACAGAGACTCTGCAGGGCACGCAGTCCCTAACGTCTCCAGTTCTCCTCGGTTTGAAGAAAACACCAAGTCCAGGGATGGCAGCTTCAGCATGCATTCTACTCTCGATACAGGTAAACAGCTGAACTTGATCTGTGAGGGCTAAAAAAATAAGGTCCTAGGAACTAGGTGGTTAAGAATTTCACACTGGATTCCAAAAATTACATTGCCATTTCAGTCCACATATATCAAATTTAGTGACAAACAAAACGATTTTGTGCCTAATGTACTTGCTTTTTCAAACAGACACATGAGACATTAACCAATGTATTAACAAAATGGTATCATGTCAAAAATCTAAATATTTGAGGAGCTATCTCTGATAAATATTTAGACATTTAGATAATGCAGAACATTATGTTCACATAACACATGTTCATAATCAAGTCTTTTAAAGGAAGTAATTTCCCTTACACTAAAATTTAAAAAGACCGTTGCATTCATAAGTTGTATCAACTCTTAAGCCCTCACCCATTACATGTTTTCAGCAGACCTTGAAAAAATCTAGTGCAAAACACCAGAAGGAGGCTCTTTGGCCAAACTGCTAAGGTAGAAAATGGTTTGAACAGATGACACTTAGCATTTCTTTTATTCTTGAGATTGATTGTAAGATTTTCATTGAGGATAAACTAAATAAACCCTAAAGTTTAGATACAAGTGGTTTTCAAATCCTTCTAAACAAATGGACTCATTCAGATGCTAAAATACATTCCCAAAGGCCAACTGATAAGACTGCATTCTAGAATATATTATATAAAAATCACATAATACTTAGTAAAAATCTAACAAAGGTACTATTGTGACTCTATATCTCAATTACACTTTATAGCTGCTCAAAAAGGACCATGATGGCAATTATAGTGCCAGAGTAAAAAAGGCATAAATGCAAAAAAAGAATTTTAACTTATATATTTTCATTTTTGCCACATATTGAAAACCCAAGTCTCTGTGAACCTCCTCAGCAGAAAAGTAAATACACACATAAAAGTGCACGTGAACTTCCCAGAGGTTCTGGAAACCTCTCAGCCATGAGACATACAAGGTCCACGAACCCCGGGGTAAGAAAAGTTGAAAGGGAAGTGATGTGGGCAGGTACAGACAAATGTAAGAAAGCAAGTTTCCTCTCCGACACGGCGGAGAGAGAGCACACCTGAACTCGCACGTACACCACCACGTCCACGGGGAAGGAGGTGTAGGCAGACGTGGACGACGACACCAGCGACGTCGTAGACTCTTCCATGGGGTCTGGTATTTCAAAATGTCCCATGTCTTCGTCTTGGGAGCTGACAGCTGTTCAAACATTTAGTTTGCAGTTTGATCATCAGGGCAATACTGAGAGACCCTCTTCCCCTATGCATGCCAGTGCTGAGACGGGGTGAGAGCACACAGCACGTGTGCTGCACACCTGCCCAGGCAAAGCTCTGGCTCCTTCAAACCCCGAGCCCTGCTGCCACAGCCACACATACAAAGCACCGGGAATTACACCTCTGCCCTCAAGGACTTTCGGGCCCAAGACACACGCCTAGGGATCTAAGGATGTCACATCATCATGAACTAGCTGTGGCCATGGGGAAATCATCCAGCCTCCCCAGGGCTTTGCTTCTCTACTTTGAACGGGGACGAGATGATTTCATGTTCTTTTTCAGTTCTATGATTCTTTTATATTATCATTGAATATATTATGGAATAATATATAATACCTTATGAAATCCTTCTAAGAAGCAGGGCCCCAAAATTTTGTGATGGGGAAGTAACCCTACAAGGAGGATACTCACTTGTATAATTCCTTTCAATTGGTGTAATTGGGATAGTTTCCAGAGCCTTTTCCAGAAAGTCCAACAGGCAGGGACTGATAACCATTTCTTCTGGCAGCGACTGAAGCGCTACCCACGCATATAACTTGGCCGTTTTCACTCCTCCACTTCCTTTTCCTTTGGCTAGAACAAGAACAAATGTAACAAGAATTTCATAAATAGTTCCCATAAAACAGGACAATTTTGTGAGAAATTAGAATTATACGACAGTTTAATCAGGTGAAGCACCTTATACTTGAAACCATACAAGAGTGTAATAAAAATGGCAGGCTGATAGAAATGATGTATTAATATTAGAATACAAAGATGACTAATGACGTATATATATATATATAACACAACACTTCTTCCTACTTGCTCTAGCTCACACTTTGGTTCAGTTTTTCAAGTTGATGCTTGGCTGAGTTTTTCATTAGCATTATTTTGTGCACTTAAGAGGATATAGGGAACTCTGACTAACGATGTTTTGTAACAAGGAAGGAAAAACGTCACTGTTTTCAGGCTTTTCCACGTCCTTGATGTTCTTAGCTCATACATGCGAACGCTTCCCTACACGGGCGGCCATCTTGCTCCGTCTGTTCCTCGGCAGGATAATAAGCAGAATAAACCGCTGACGCAGACTTAGCTAACTTTGGTTTAGGTTTCCAATTCCAACATATATTAGTTTTGTAAACCTAGGAAGGAAACTCAACTTCCAAGAGCCTGAACTTCCCTCATTTATAAAATGGGCATAATAATACCTGTCCTGTACTTACTGGACTAGATGTGCCTTGTCAATTGAAAAATTAGGCATTATTATCATGGTTACTGGCTATTTTAAAATATTGGTATATCAAGTTCCAGCTCCCAAATGAAACTTTTACAGATAATTCCTGTCCAGTCTGATATCCCCTTTTTTAGGAAATTCTCTATGTAAGGTGGTATTCATGAGCCGTGGTAGCCGGATTCCAACACAGCTTCCAGCGGCCCCTTCCTCCTGCTAGTCAGGCAGTGGGCAGCTCCCTCCCACACTGAACAGAACTGCGCTGCACGATCAATAAGACACTGTGGGCTTCCGAGGCTGAGCCGTGAAAGACAGCGCGGCTTCAGCAATGCTCTCTTTTGGATCACTTCTTCTGATGGGAGTCAGCTGCCTGTCACGAGAACGCTCCGGCAGCCCATGTGGGGAAGCCGGAAGCAACTGCGGCAGCTGTGTCGACCGGGACATGCTGGGAGCAGGTGTTCCAGATCTGGTCAAGCATTCGGATGACAGCAGCCCTAGTCAACATGGTGTCTGCAACTTCACACGCGAGTGTGAGGTTAGAGGCCCCCTGCCGAACTGCTCCTGAAACTCTGATCCACAAAAACTGTTGGAGGCTACAAGCTGCCAAGTTTGGGGTAATTTGTTGTGCAGTGATAATTAACAAATGTGGTCAAGCCCAATGTACTCTGTCTTGCTTGTGTAAGTGTGATGTGCAAGTTTTTGTACAACTTCCCATCTAAATCAAAAGCTCCCATATAGGAACTTCATAAAACTTTTTCTAAATAGACACAGATCTAAAAATATTAAATCAACTATTTAATATATTTAATATTTTAACAACTGATATTGTAAGGTAATACCAGTTCGAAAACTAGCGGAAAGTACTTGGCCCAGACTTCTACACATGCATTTTGTACAGTCATTATTGCATCTATGTTCTCTTTACTTAAACGTGAATTTGAAAGAAAGTCTCAATAGAGCAAGTAGGCAATGACTAAAACTTAAGTTATGAAAAAAATTAAAAATAGAGTGCATTTTCCTTAAATACCTGAGGGGATAGGTGGGGGTTGGGGAGGAAGTAGGGTGTTAGTCTTGCTCTGGACAGTGTAGGGTAAAGGAGGAGAAGGAGAGCACGTCCCACTGTCTTTCATACCATACAGCTTGGACTCTTTCGAGAGGGTTCTGGGCAAGGAGGATCCTCTGGAGGCATTAGGCGAGTCAGTCTTGAGCGTCTTGGAATTGTAATGCAGCTGGATTGAAGAAAACAAACTTTCACAGTTAAAAGCATGCAGATGAGGGAAACCAAGAAATGCAGAAGCATGTGGTAGGAAGCACAACGGTCCAGGAGTCAGAAGGCCCAGTTCCAGGTTTTACAAGTCAGCGTTGTGAGCCTAGCAAGTTGCTTAGCTCTATCCTTTTCTAAAATTTAGAGGGTCATCCAACTAATAATTAAATTCTTTCTAGCTTAACATTCTAGGACTCATTAATTTTAGAATCTAAAAAATAGTTTAATAAAGTTGCACTAGACAAGGTTTAGCAAATATGTTATGGATATGAATGTATGAAAAACAAATAACTGATTTCTGCCAAAATTTCATAGAAAAAGCTGTATGAAAGAAGTGGTAGCATTCAATTTGCTGTTCTTATGTTCAGGATATGGCAATGTTACAGAAAAACATTGGAAAGTCTCACTTGATTATAGGTGGAGAAGGAAGAACACTCATGATAGAAACTAAGCCCTGATACTGACAATCGAATCCCGCGCACTGGACAGTTAGCTTTCACCTTTACATCAACTCCAGGGATGTAAAACACTGTCGTCTCTAAGTCGCTAGGCTTTGTCTGGAGAGATGACGGCACCTTCTTGCCACCCATCAAATGGGTAGTTGAAGCATAATTGGTTTGAAACTTCTTCTTTTTTGAAGGAGAATCTTGATCTAAACTCCTGGAACTTCTATCATAACTCCTACAAATAGAAAAATGTTTTACCTTTTTAAAAAAAGGACATTTATTTCCTTTTGTTTAAATTCAAAATGTTATTTATACAGCAAATACAATGTGATTCTTCATTAGTGAAGCTGAAAAGTAAAGGTCCTCAGCATCCCCACTAAACCGGCTTATGTCTCCTGGCACGGAGGACGTTTCTGTTGTATGCTCCGTAATTCACAGTGCAGTTACCTTTATTCTTTCCTGAGGTCACAACTGTTTCACGTGCACGTAGTAGAGTGAACCAAATCAAATTGCTGAACGTATTATGGTTTATTAGGGTTCAATCAAAAATAAAGTCATCTTTTTATCATCACCACTACATTTGTACGAATTTAACTGTTTAGAGTGCCTTTTTATCTTCTCACTTTATAAAAGCCTCCTTAGACAAATAGGCCATTTAAAAAATCTTTTATTACAGAAAACTTCAAACATAGAGAGTAGACAGAATGGTACACAGAACACCTAAGGATCTATCCCCACCTTCACAGACCGCCAGCATCCTGCCTCCTTGTTCATCTGTGTTTCGACCCCTCCCCCACCCATCCACCCACCCAGTTAGTACTGTTTTCTTATCATTCTTTTTTAGATTAGGAATGAAAATCAAAACAGAAATCCAAAGAAAAGAGTGACCTAACGTTAAGCCTGTTTACAGCACCATTTACTTAATGATGGAAACGAACAGCAAGCCGCAGCAATATGCTGACCAGCGCCCCAGAATACTGAGGCCTCTGGCAAGCTGATCCCCAGTTGTTCCTGCTTCTTGATGGAGCCATCAAAACTCCCAATAAGCAAGATATATCTGAGTATTGCACTGTTCTTTAAAATAGAAGTGTGCACAATACAAAGACAGAGACTAATTGAGAAATTCATACTTGTATAAAGGAGAATTCTAAAGATATAACTATTTTAATTAACACATTTTCTAGAATCTAAATCAGACATGCATTGCTAGTCACCAGAAAATATTATACACTTGTTTAAAGAAATAGTAGGTTATGGAAATACCCACTCAAACATTACAACTATGATTAAATCTACTCTTTAAATCTGCATTTTGGGATGTGGGGGGAAAAGATTATAATTCAATGACATATAAATAACATTTCTAACAAATGAAATGACATGTATCCTTTGTGACCAATTTACCTTCTCAAGCTTATATCATCATGTTCTTGTAGAAGGGTAGTTGGGTGCAGCACACATTTTCCACTATCAATTTCAACCCGTATGTCAAGTTCAAAGTCGATATTTCTCTCTGTGGCTGTGCCACTAAGGCTGCGGTTGACTGGTGCCGTCGGCCAACGTTCTGTGAACAGCTGATGAACAGCCGCGAAGCCTGTTGCTTTTTTACGAGACGTATGTCTACAGGAAGAGCAACTGGTCATTACATTGTGATAAAGCAGAGAGCGTTTCTAGCAAGCTATTTTCCAACATGGTACGCGTGAGCAACAGTCTGTAAATAAATTTTACTATTTTATAAATTCACACCTATTACTCAACTAGCTAAGTGTAACAGAGTCACATTTCATTCAGCAGCTCTGCGCTGAGAGCTATTTCGTGCCAGACAGCGAATGTGCTGGGTGCCGAGGACACAGGCCTGATGACTGCTGTAACAGAGGCTGATGGCAGTGTATGCACCACATGCCACATTTGGGAGATTTCATTTCTGCACATGGAATTTTGCAAATTTTGCAAATCTTCCTAGATTTTATGAAAATGCAGAAGAACAGGAAAAGAAAAAAACAATGCCGTATGGAGCTAAACGACTGTAGTAAGCCAAGGATATGTCTATTAGTCTCACTCTGGCTACGCACATTAAGGTTTTGTGGGTTTTTTTCTGTGAGAATCATCAGTTACAGATAATGCTCTATGCTCAGTTCCAGATTCTGCGATCCTACCTAAGGATCTTCAAACAAAAAGGCTACTCACGAAGGTTTCCTGTAAATATAAAACTTTTCCTTCTCATGGTCTTCATCCTTCTCGTCCTTCTCCGAATCCTCACTGGTAGAAGACAGGCTGTCCTCGCGGCGGCCCTCTTCAGGTTGGATAGCAACGCCGGGTGGGAAGGCTCCTGGCGTCCTGGGGCTGAACACGGAGCACGGCCCTTCGCCAGGCGATGCGTAGTGGGCAGGGCCTTCGATGGTCACTGACAAAAGGTCCAGCTCCGTCTCCTCTGGGAACTGATTGTCAAAAGAGCAAACATGAAGCAGTTTCAATCATGAATCTCTTCTCAATTAAAAAAAGGAAAAAGAGCAAACATATGTTTCAACATTTAAAAATTTTCTCAGAGTTCAATTTCCTCACTCTGAACTGAAAGAAAGGTCCGATTAAGAACATATGCAATGGCCCAGCAAGGGAGGAAGCAGGTGAAACCACAGAAAGTCACACCACCGACAGTGTCAACAGTAGAGTGAAAGCTTACTTTATAGAAACATATTAATTAGCACATATCGTAATTATTTCAAGCATAAATTAAACATGCTGTGGAGACAAAGGAAACAATGTGATCAACTGTAAATGAGAAAGCCAGAGAGCACTTAGTGACGGAAGAGCATGCAGATGCTGGGACAGAACTACACGTGCTTGTAGGTGACTTTTGTGGACATGTCTTTTAAAAATGAGTCCCTAACGGGTTGAAGAAAGCAAATGGTTTTGTAATCAAACATATTACTCAACTGAGCTTAAGAATGCTATATATGAAGGTGAACAGTTTGTATACACGCCATGTCACTAGCTGAGGGCTGCACCTGGAGGCCACAGTGCTTAGCAGGTAAAAGAAACAACAAAATGTCCTATGACCTACTTTCGATTCCCAATTCTGAGAGTTGCTTGAGTATCCTTTGAGAATGTGATAAGCCTTTGTAAAGCGTAATGTGCAAGGTGACACATTCTATTGATGCTACTATAAGATAGCTAGTGAAAGTCTAATTTCCTAGTTCAAAATTTCAAACATTTGCAGAATTCAGATTTTCTTCACTTTTTATAATATACATGTTATTTAGTAAATAAGTAAACCAGATTTTATCAGAACATCTTCAATTTTTAAAACTGTGGTTAAGAGTTTATGTAGACAGATATCTCTTGTTTTATATTTATTTTATATTTAACCATGTCTTAATGATCTATACTGTAATTTATGATTTTTATATACTATTTTTTATAAACAGTGTATGCGATTTAAAAATAGGACTCGAATCAATTCAAATATTAATGTATTTCAAAAATCACTTAATCATCTCCCAATATATACACATATTGAATCATTAGTCTGTATACCTGAAACTAACATAATATTGTATGTCAATTATATCAATTTTAAAAGTGTTGGACAGGAAAAAAAAAAGAATCAACTTAATTAGTACAATCCATTCAATTCACTGTACATGATTTATTTCCAAGTTTATTTTTAGAAAATAAGAAAAGGATGTGTTTATCAAGCTCACTATATTATAATCTAATAGTTCTAAAACAAAATTCAGTTTAACTAAATTCAGTAGAACTGTGGGATATATATTCAGACTCTAGCTTAGGGGGAAGGGAAACAAAATATATGTGGAATAAGTGCCAGTTTTAAATGTAACTTGGCAGAAAGTTTCCAGACAAAGGTTAATATAACTGATATGTACATACATTTTAAAAATTCAGTTTTACTTTTATGACTTCTATTTAGGGAAAATATTTGGCTCATAAAAATGTTAATTCATTTTATAAATGATTGTGTTGCACATTTTCCACTCCATTTTGAACATGAGAATTTTTAAAATGGATTGTTTCTATACATTTTTTACACCAGTGACTCATAAGAAATAACACTTAATGATTGATCTGTTATTCTGAGATATGTTTGATTTTAGTTTGAACTACGTAACTAATCTTTTTAAACAAAGATTCACTTTATAGTTGAATGTGGGGAAAAGAGACTCATTCATGGATTTGCTAATGACTGTAATAAGTTCCATTTTCTAGTTTATGATTTGGTTGAGTTAATTTGGTAAGCTGATTTAGTCTTTTAATTTTGGACATTAGATACTTAATATTAAACTATAAAGAAGTATAGAACTAAAATATATTTATGCAAGAGCTCAAACAATCTTAACCTTTTATGTAAAATATTTTTGAGGTCTGAGTTTAGTATGAAACAAGAGGAAGACATTTTGAAAGTAGATTTTCAAGGTGGTTAATTAGTTGTGAAGCAGAATTTGTGTTGTTCTTAATAAGTACCTGAAAATACCCTTCCCCGGGACAGCTGGATTGTGGTGTGCTTCCCCATACTGTTTTTTTCAACTTAATTAAAATAATAAAAAAATTATAAAAACTCATTAAAAAAACCCCAAAAACAATGGTTTAAAAGTACATAAATATACAAAAAACAAAACAAACATTTTTAGTATGCTATAAAATTAGAAT
The DNA here is from genome assembly GCF_001890085.2 of Hipposideros armiger. NCBI lineage: Eukaryota > Metazoa > Chordata > Mammalia > Chiroptera > Hipposideridae > Hipposideros > Hipposideros armiger. Next base: position 6,493,906 of record NW_017731351.1, read on the forward strand.
ACAACTTTGAAGCTGCCCTTTTTGCGTCTGGTTTCTGCTATTATTTCTACACATTCTACACTAAAATACACAAGCAATAAAATATGTATAAACATTCCACATTTATATTTGTGTATAAGACCCAATTTAATGGGGAGTCACAATTGGAAATAAAATTATTCAATGAAACATTTCGATGTGAGCGCAAGCAGTTGCGTTTTTATTCTACATGCGTAACACTAGCTGGTGGGCAGTGTCCCGCTACTTGGAAATGGACAGCCATCAGCCATCACAGTGCACACTTTCACTGTGGGTCGCAGCCAGTTATTTGAAATGGCATAGCTAGTATACTTCTGCAATCACTAACATTACTCAGCACTGTGCGTCTCTAAGAAATCGTCTCTCTCTTACCGTATCTTGAATGTGGAAGGTCACTCGGGGCCCAGGGGACGCTACATCAACGCGGATTTCCGGGAGCTCCTCGGCTTCCCCTACTCGGGAGCTGAAAGTCACAGAGGAAGTTATAAAACATGAGCACTCCTGCTGGAAAAAATCCCTGGACTTTATAAAAGTCTGATTGATGACATTAATGTTCTATTTCTAAATAATCACCTTACTCAAGGATTGAACTTTTGGTATCCCATTTCTTAACCTTTAGCATCCCATAAAAAAATATTCAATGTTTTGATTAACATAAGATTTCCTAAAACTAAACCATATAAAAAAGAATTTATAATTTTTACTTTATAGTGCTCATTTACTAGTAACACAGTAGTATTCTATCAATAATATATGAAATTTTCCATTTTTTCATATGCTAAATGTGTGTGCAATCATGCCTTTTCTAAAATGACAAGCTTAGAGCTGCAGCTACTAATATGCACATTTTCATTTCTTTGGAGAGTCTAGAAGTTTACACAAAAACTTGTCTAAATAGCAATGTACTTCATTACTACAAAGCACACAATGACTGGTATAAATGTGACAGAGGAATTCCTCAGATAAACTTCTCAGTGTGACAGCATCCACTAGCACCGGTATTTGACTCATAAGGTCCCTATTTGCTATCATAACTTTATAATTTCCCCAAGTAGAACACAATAAACACGTGGTGGGCCTCGGGAAAGGAGTCAGAAACAACTACTTGGCTCGCTGTTGGAACACGTTACCTTGCCCGTTCCATTCGCTTAAGAGGTGGTCTTCCGGAAGCAGAAATGGTTTTCGACCGGTTGTAACTTGGTTTGTAACCCAAGCCCCACTTATCCTTTAGGGAAGCAGCCTAATGAAACAGGAGAGAAAAAGGGTGACTTCAGGCACTTGTTTACTACTGTAATATCTGACTGCAGATAAAATATTCTACTATAAACATGTTAGCTCACTTCCCCCATCGATAAGGAGTCACTCTGAAAGTCACTTAACGACTCAGGTGGATCAGAGGAGCGCATGAATCAGCTCCTTAGTCCTGGGTCACTGGGGAAAGCTGCACAAGAAAATGAGAGACCCTGCTGGCCGGAGAGAAAAGAGGCTGGCAGCACAGACAGGGAGAAGAAAGGAGACCATCAGAACCATCAGGACGGAAAGAAAAGGGGCAGGAAATGAGGAAAAGAGTGGGAGGAGCGACCGTCAATCATCTCAAGTCCCACCCAGAGCACCCCTGCAACAGAGCTTCACTGCAGGAAGTGAAGGGATGATCTGAACACTCTCCTGTCTCCAGACCCCTCTTCTCCAAAGGTGACCAAGTGTGACAAGGACTCGAATACAGTGGAGATGTACGATGCAGAAGGGCTGAACGCGAATTGAGGGAAGATGACCAATGACACCAACGCTAGGAACTCAGATGTAGCTTCACTGGTTTCCCTAATCAGCTCTACCTCGTTTTATTCTTAGCACTCAATTACCAAGTATAAACTACCTTATAGACAGTATGCGAGCAATATTTTAATTATATTGTAATATGAGGTACATAGCAGCAAAAATTTTAAATACAGGATTATGCATTATAGATCATTACCCATTTATTAGTATCAGAAGCCAATAACGAATAACTCAAACTGGACTTTAACTTTAAATAATTTAGAATAGTATTCAAACTAGGTTGTCTGGGGCTTTGGGGCGATCCAGGAAAGAAAGTTCAAGCCAACAAGCGCTGGATGCCTGGTCCTCTCCCGCTTCCTCCAACCCAGCAGCTCCAATTGAATCTGTTTCTATGTATTGCGGGGCCAACCAAAATCCTTATTCTAGTAAAAAATGGAGGACTCGGTTGATTATTAAAAAAAAAGGCTAAGAACCCATTTATCTTTTTTTTAAAAATAGCTTTTCCACTAACAAGACCACCTTGACCCAAAGCAACCTACTTCTATTTGGATAAGTTTTAGAATTATTTTCTACGATATGATTATAGTATAGCTGTATATTTCAACTGCTCAGCAACCGGACTCAGCCCCAGGAAATGTGGTGGCAGTGGGGGTCAGACAGAAAGAAATTCTCTTTTCAGAAACAAACTCTAGTAAGGGTGAACAGACGCGCAAATGGTAAGGATAAGAATGAGGTGCTGAGAACACACAGTGGCTGAGAGGTGAACAGCTGAGGGAGTGGAATGGGGGAAGAACGGACACCTCAAAAGACTGCACATTTGAGTTAGACTAAAAGGAAAGTCTGACTTCATGAAAGGTAGACAAAACATGGTGGCTAAGGGCATAGACTGCCGGGCCCCACTGTTTGGGTCTGACTCTTGGCTCCATTGGGACTACTGGCTGTATAACCTTGGTCACATTACTTGACCTCTGTGTCTCAGTTTCCTCATCTTTAAAATGGGGCAAACAATACAAGCTACCCCATAAGGTTGTTGTAAGGAGTTCATGGGTTATTAAAAGTAAAGTGCTTTAAACAGTGCCTGGTACACAGCAGATACGAGATGTACAAACCAGGTGGTATCGCCAGCAATGGAGGAAGTAAGAGAACAAACGTAAATATCATCATCAAGTTTCATGAAGTAAAAAATAAAAAGTCTACTTTAATAAAATTCTCTGTAATTGTTGACTCACTCGCATACTGGACCTCCGTAATTTCTTACGAACATCTCTTCGAATGTCATTCACAGCCACAGACTCTAACTGCTGGTAACGTTGGATTTCTTGGTTGATGGTCCCTTCACTTGCACCTAATTTTCTGGATGCATAACAGATACAGCAATTAATGTAAAAAAGTAACAAAGTATAACTGATTTTTACTTCTTTTTGTTTCATTTTTCAGAATATCCAAGATTATGTGAGGACAAGCCAAAATCTTTCACAAAGTTAACACTCATACCTGGCAAACTGTTAAGAAGCTCGCTCTTATGTTTTAGGAAATGGTTCTTATCCATTTTTGCATCAAGAGTCTATTTGACAAGCTTATGAAAGCTATGGAACACTCTGCATAAGAGCGTCTGTGTGTAAAATTCTACATATAACTGTATGTAAGGCTTTAGAGGAGGAAGTATATTTTGCTTCAAGTCATTTTTTCCCCTGAGAACAAAACTAAAACTGTAATGTAAGTAAACAGGAAAATGTGAATCATTATATCATAATTAATTTACAGATATGTTTTTAGGTAATACCTTTCATTGTACAGAATGCATCGAGTTGTGTAAAGTTCTTGAATGCAAAAAAACCACAGGTATGAAGATTAGAAAAGATGAGGCATGACTATCACCTTTCGGGTGATTTTTTTAAAAACAAAATTTTCAAAGTTTGGCAAGAAGAACAGTTAGACTTATAGTGGAAGTTATTACTTAGTTCTATATCCAGCAGGCAACAGACAAAGAAAAATAAATTCCTACCACCTACTTACCCTCTTGACTCACCCTACGCCCACTTGAGTCCTCCAGGACCGTTAATACAGGCAGGCAAAACAAGGCATGCACTGTGAACTCAGGCACACCCAAGTGCACATTTTAATTCTTTAACTCTTCCTAGCCAGTTTTCACAACTCTAAAGTTTGGATAATGCCATCTAACCTCACAGAAATACTGTGGAGGTTAAACTGAGCTAACATGTCAAATGTACAATAGGGACTTAATAAATGCTGAGTTTGTTCGCCCTCTTAAAAATGTGAATTCCAGAAATTCTGTGAGCAAAAGACTAATACGTGTATTTGCATATGCACGTGAAGATATGTGCAAGTGTACATATACATGTAGAGATACGTACATGTGATATATAGTCAGTCATAAGCTGCTCAGAAACGGGGAGTTGTGATGAGCACTAGACAGGAACTCAGGCAAATTTCCAAACTTCTCTGGACCTTGGTCATCTCGTTGGTAAACTATTTAAAACCCTATGATTCTATTATTAGGGAATACTGTAGAAAGAATCATGCCGCATACTTAAGATCATCGATGACCTTGGCCTGTTCGTTCAACTCTCTGATATCCACTATACGCTTCATCGTTTTTCTTCCTCTCAGTTCTCCTGGCTGGCTGCAAGATGCGCCTTGTCTCCGATACTCCACAGTTTCCTGAAAAAATGCACGCATGCCTGTCAGTACCGTCCTTGGGTCACATGGCACATCTACACTATCACAAACATGACATTTGAATCAAAGGGAGCATGCAAGAATCAAAGCCATCTATTCAAGTACGGTGATTGGAGTCCAGTGATTCGAATCCCTTCGTGTTCATAAGGAATCTAGTTGCTACCTACGTTTCCCCACGAGTGGGCTCTGCACACTTTCAAATGGGACTGGCTAGCCTGAGGGGAGCCCCCCATCTCTGGGTCGCACAGATACTCTGCAGGAACAGAATAGCGCTGATGTGGGGGCGTCAGGCCTAGCAGGTGGTTTACAAGTCGCTGCCCAAAGGTGAGCTTGTGGCCATCTCCACTTACTGAACTTCCGTCTGAACTCTAAATATAAACAGGGACAGCAAGGTTCAAAAGAATGTCTTTCCAAGAACGAAACTATTTCATGGCACAACAGTAAAAACATATTTTTAAAAGTTTATAAATAATACCAGAATAAAAGCAGAGGGTTAACTATCGAGTAATCTACAAAATGTACAGTATAAATGGAAATACATATTTTTTAAATGTATACTTCACTTCGTGTGCATGCACTTTGTTTTTGAGTTTCGTTTTTTAACATCTTCACAGATAACTCACATGCGATAAAATTCACCCATTTAAAATGTGCAATTCAGTGTTCTTTAGGACATTCACACAGCTGTGAGACCAGCACTGCACTCTGGTCAGAACATTCTTTACCAGCCCCCCAAACAAAACCTGGCAACTCAGCAGTGGTTCCCCTCCCCTCCCCGACCACCAGCTCGTGGGCCAGGGCGAGCACTGCTCTACTTTCTGTCTCCACAGATGTGCCTGCACTTTTCACGTTAGCACGCTGCCCGTAGGTCAGGGCACAGGTTGGTTGGTTAACAGTCATTATTAAGAAACAAGGACTCAATTAAAAGGCAGTATTATGAAATTTAAAAAAACAATATTAGGAAATGTAGACACAGGAACCACCACTCCCTTCCTTCCTCCCCAGTTAGCAGCGACAATATAATAAATACTGTTGGGTTAATAACATCCCTGCCTCAGGGTAAAAGCCAGTCAGGAAAAGTCCAACGGTGAGTGTACTTACAGTGTGGACGGTGGGAGACATAGTGTCCACCTCGTCCTCATCCGACAGGTCGCCTATGTTCACGGAGTTCAGGTCGGCAATGTCGTCCAGGTCCTCCTCTCCGGTCAGCGTGGTCAGGGTGTTGCCCAGGGCGTTGAGCCTCTTGCCGATGTTTGGGTCCATGTGGACATCGATCCCACACATCTTCCACAACACATTGAGCGTCCAGGTCCCAGCGCTACTGCTTTCTGTTGAAATAAAGTGGCATTTCTGGTCAGTCTCGAGTGTAGATATTTAAGTAACTCTACATTTAAGGAATAAAATGGATGATGGCCCTGTGTCATAACCACCGTCTCTCGCAGCTACGTCTGTCAGGACACGGGGCCATGGGGCTGGTCTCCCAACGGCTCGCGCTGTGCAGCACCCTTTGTCCTACGAGCTGTGCGGTCGCTCATCGCCCTTCCCACGGCCCTCGCTCACTAGCCAGAATTAATCAGGTAATTAGTCTGGGAGAGGGTCAATGTTGGAAAAGAATCCTTCCGTGGACTTGAGAGGAGGCTGGTCCTTCTCTAGTGATGACGGAGTTGGCTCCTGAGTTGCTGGCAGCCATGTTAGTCGCCATGTGTCAGGAGGAGGTGAGCAGAGAGACGCCATGAAGCACCCCGAAGAGAGAGTCCTGCTGACAGCAGGTCCTGTAGTTCCTGAGGGCCCCTCAACGGACCTGGTTCCTGCCTGTCACCGAGAAAGCCATTCCCAACTTTCACTGTGGTCTGCAAACAGCCTTTTAGTAAGCTCCCCCTTTCGGTTAAGTGACTTTGAGGGGCTTGCTATCACTTCTACACAAGAGTCCTGACAAAGACTGCGATGTGACCTTACTCCCAATCCATATATTTACCTTGGTTATCACGTTTCCTTCTAACTTGACAGCGGGGAATGACCTACCCTTGTCGGTCCCCTGTCAGTGGGGACTGGCAGCCTTGCTGCTCTGGGACAATTCACTGAAGCTGCGCTTGGGGAGGATCAGAGGGAACAGCAGGGACAGAGAGGCAAGCTACTAACCCTCATCAGCTTCTACCCCTTCAACATTTTCAGAGCCCTTAAATAAATAGCTCCCTTTAGCTTCTGTTAATTTTAGAACAGGGCCAAGATAATAAAAATGTATACTGCGCTATCTTATTACTTCTATAGTTATCTCCTGACTGGTTTTCTAGGGTTTTTCCTCTCTCACCCTTGAAAGTGTCCCTTTGATGCAGTCGCCTTCTACTTTCTTGCTCAAAAAAATTCAATGGCTTTCCCACTGTCCACCAACTCAAGTCAAACTCCTTATTGTGGGGTTTCAGATTTTTTCCCATCCTATTTTTCACATAACTTTGTTCCAGCCAATTTGGGCAATTCTAACTAGACGCTGTATTTTGCCATCATGACTGACACCTCCCAGTTTTTGCTTAAGAAACAATTTTATCCATCTTTCAAGTCCCCTTTTAAATGCTTGTTCTTCCATAAGGCTTTCTCTGATCCTACTATCCTTCCAAATTTGGAAATTTTCTCTCCCACCTGTAATTTCCAAAAGCAACTGGGGCTTTACATTTATTGTATTCATCACATATTACAGTTTAATTATGCTGCAAAGCCTTGACTACAATTATTAAAATTTAAATTTATACAGTAGAAAGTATATCTTATTCATCTTTGTCTTTCCCAAAACACTTTACAGTGTATCTTATACATAATAGGTGTCTAATAACTGTTAAATAAATAAAAATGTTAGTAATATCACAAAATGTTTTGAAAATTTTGGGAACGCCAGAATAAGTTTAGTTAAAAGATCCTCTCACTATTAATATAAAGGCAGAAAAAAAACTATATATGTAAAGGCAGAATTCTACCTGACGTGTGGAGCAAAAGTTATACCAAATGTGAACTTACCGGCTGCCGCTTGTCCTGTGGTCCTGGAACATACTTCATAAGTGCCATCTGGAACTACACCTGCACAGAAAGCACCCCAAAACAGCTTTCAATAGAACTAGGCTGGTGATTAAATATTATACTACAATATTTCACCCAAAGATTATTACCTAAACATAAATAGGATCGCTCGCTTCTCTAGGTTTCAGTTTCTAATCTGAAGAACGAGAGGGCTGCCGTAGATGACTTATAACATCTATTTCTGATCTCAGAGTATTTTATTCTATGATTTTAAGAATTCAACTATAGTTTTATCTTCACGTTCTGTATGTGATTTCCTCATCTGAGTGACAGCACCTGGCTGACTCTGAAACGCTAGTTCCTGGATGCTATGACAATTTGTGTCATCATGAGCGAATGGCACTTTGAGAATACAAATGGTTTAAAATGATAACTAAGAACCACCACATAGGTCACAGACATGATTCATCAGCCTCGTCCTTTCCTTTGACGAGGAACATTTTATGAGAAAAAAAATGACTGGCTGCCATGATGTCCATCTACTAAGGTCCTAGACCTATCCCCAGAACATCTGACTTAAACTTTGAAACATTTACTGGCACTTAGCTTTAATCTGAATGTCAGCTTCAAAGAGAGAAGTTAATTAATCAACAATTTTAAAGAGTAAAGGACATACCATCCTTGAAACAACTTTTAAACAAACTAAAGTCTAAAGACAGAATTAAGATCCTTTCTCAGTAATCCTTAATGGAACCAAATTTCAATCTAAACCTGACGGTACATACATCTTAAACGAAACGTCCTTTTGCAATTCACAATGTATCCTAATTGGTCTTCAAATGTTACCTGAATCTGAGTTGTAGAAAAACTACATCTAATTTTGGGAGAAAGGATCTATTTGTTAAGTGACAAATTCTATTACGTGTTTTTTTTCTTTTTTAAGATAGTGCCAACGACTTTAAAATCTAAACTGTATTTTTGAAACATACAGTACATGTGCCTCACATACAATTATAAAATAAGAAAGAACTAGATCTTTTTGGGAAAAAAGGTCACCCATTTCGCCTTCAGTCATGGCTTAATTCAGAGCAAAAGAAACTAGATTACCCTTTCAAATCTAAGAATGCTAGAATGAAAAGAAAACCCTTTGAAATTTGAGTAACATAATTGAGGCCAAGGCAGAACTACAATAGTAAATAAAAAAGAGTTAAAAACTTATGGGCTGTCCAATCTCAAGAAGTGTCAAAGAATTTTTTTTTAATTAAGTTTTAAAAATAATTACATAAATTCATAGAATACAGAGTCATGATGAATTAATAAGGAAATATAGATTTTCAGGAGCAGATCCAAATCCTGAAAGTGAGGAGTAGAAAACTGACGAGGCTCTTCCCTGGGGTACCGTGGTCCATGCATCAGAGACACAATGCTGGGTTGGACCAAAGAGTATTCTGAATCCAGGATGGTAATTCCCTACTCTCATGACCGAATGCTACCCAGGTGCTAACAGAGAGCTTCGAGTGTTTCAGTCTTTCAAACTTCTTAAATGGTTTATGTCATTTTTCTAAGTATATGTTACTGAAAAGCGTTTTTAATCTTTACTCTTTACTTACATGCTCCTTTGGAAGATTGGCTTTTCTAATTTTTAGTGCATTTCCCAAAAAAAAACGTTATCACCTATAGAGGAAATCTGACTGGGACATCTTTTTCTAGGGGATGATTTTGAAATGATCTGTAAAAATATCCTAAGGCATAGTCCTACTTACTGTTCCTTATTTCTCTACCCTACACTCAAGTCTACTTTTTCAAAAATATTAAATGTTAGTTATATTCAAGTATACTTACTACTAATAAAAGCTACCAGTAAAAAGTAGTACACTAATTTACCCATTTTAAATTTTGGAACTCTTATAATTATATCAAGGAAACAATTACTCCACTCATTCCGTGCCTCCCTCCCAAGATACCAAAAAACAAGCATGTTACAAAACTAAGTCATTTAATTCCCTCTAAAACCCAAAATAAATTATGACTATCACAGTTATCAGCATGTCACTGTTCTACTTTGTTGGGATAATACACACTGAGTTATTGTTTACACAGAGGGTGCCAAAAAAATGGATACACATTTTAAGAAAGGAAAACTGTATTAAAATTGTAATACTCAATATATACCGATAACAAAAGATGAATACAAGTCATGTTTGACTTCTGCAATTACAAGAGGTGCTCAAAGTGGTTACCATCAGTGTCCAGACACTTCTGATTATGGCGAACTACTGCTTGAGCAACGTTGACCAAAGTGTCCACTTGTATACATTTTTTTGGGCACCTTTGGTATTTTTTATTATGGTTTTGATTTTGAGTCAGAGGCATATATCGTATGCATTTTCCCTTTAAGAAAATGGTATACTTTCTTCCAAATATATTCTACCATTTTAATGACTATAATGATTGCAAAATGTCATCTTAATAAAAATCAGGTTTAAATTTATTTTGTTTTATGAAAAAATACCGAAAGACAGTTATAGTGACTTTTAAAAATATATATAACTGTGTAAAATGATTATTTGTGAAGATTTCTGGTGAAGGCTATTTTTGGTCTTTTGGATATTAGGTGTGTGTACTTAGATACAAAGTTTTTTCAGTAACCTGAAGATTTCAAAGAAATCCTAGTATTTTACCTATGAATTATCTAAATGTAAAGCATCCAAAGCCAAGAATTTCACCTATAATTTTATCTAAGTTTTAGTCAACATTGAATGCCAAAACTTCAATTTTTGACATAAAAATAATGGAAAGTTTTCCTGTTCCACAAAGAAAACCCAGAACTGGAAATAAGACTGTCTTCCAGTGAAGCGGGGGAAAAAACTGCATAAACATTGGCCTACCACCCTCTGAAAAGTAACCCAGTTTTCATGTTAGCTTACAAGATCGGCTGAGAAATTTTAGTTCACAACCATTCATTCTTCAAATATACTTTTTCTTCATTAAGATTAATGATACTTTATCAACTCTGCTATAATATTTAAAATATTAAAATGGATAAACAGAATCCCCTACACTTCAAAATAGCATATAAACACAGCTTTAGTTACTCCCAACCTTGAGAATTATGGACTCGGAAGGATCCATAGAAGTTACGCTCATATCCTACAAACCGGGATGTGTGGGTTTATTCACGTCAGTATCGATTAAGGCTGGCCTCTTGCTCCTGGTCATCGACAACTGTTCTGTGTCATATGATGAACTGGACCTTACATATTTATCACCTTCCTTTAAGTTCCCCATTGAACAAAGATGTTTTATCTGGTCATGTGTGACTCAGTTACAGAAAAAATCAGGTAGTCATCAAACCTTCAAATGTCATACCAGCAAAGGAATAGCTAGTTGGTTTACTTACCAACACTACTGAAAGCTGCATTTTTTCACAAATATTGGGTTGTCGGAAAAGTCATGATGCATTTTTGCAACGAAAACCATAGAAAAAATACGTCCATGACTTTTCCGACAACCCAGTATGTTCTTATATCTTTAAAAAGCCCCTATTTCACAAAATTCAATAACTCCTATATCTGAACATCCTTTACTCTTAAAAATGAAGACATTCGGTTGTTTTTCTTTTTAATTTTTAGAAATTCTAAACCACATACAGAAAATAAAAGACACTCACAGGCATTCATCACCAGATCCCCACGAATTTCTGGTTTCCAGTCATCCCATGACGTCTCGAAGCCGTCCGCAAAACGGATACAGAAGTTTTTGAAGTGTCCCTTGCTAACCAGAGACTCTGAAGAGCAGGCAGTGATGAGCGTACTTTCAATGGTCAATACCAAGGCAGAGCCAGTGTCAAGGTCGCCAGTGTGATTAGACTGCAAAATACATTAAAGAAGGAATAAGACAAAAGGTGACGATTTTTAAAATTAGGATTCATAGGAACAAAAATCCAAAAAGGGTCAGCCCAGAAAGCTTCATTAACAAGCAGCTTAGAAAGACGCCTGCTTTTAAAAATTAGATTGCTCAAGTGAAAAAATGCATTTGCCGAGTACATTTTTTTTTAACTACACTTGCAAAAGGCTAATTATCTACTTTTCTCTCTCAAGCTGCTGTGTTAGCTGTGGGGCGCATTCTCATTGTGACAACCACCCTTGGTGTGTGCAGCCTTCCTAAGCTCTGCTCATCACACCATTAAAAAGTTACCACTCATCTCTGACACACAAACATACCCCATGTTGCCCATCCTCAAGCCAGAGTTTTTCTTAACACTCTCTTCCCAACAAAATGCTAAACAATAGCTGCTTACAGGCTATCTAAGGTGAATTATGACAGTAAAATACAGGCCTTGGTATTTGTTATAACTGCAACTTCTTGGCCTGACAGGCGTTCACAGCCTTCTCTGTCTCACACACGTGTGTGTACAAACATGTGTTCCTGAGAATCGGCCCCAAATTATGAAGGGAAAATTCTTACTTTATCCAGGTGTACACATACCTTGAAACTTTCATTACCATTCGATATTAATTTAAAAGCATTTTAAAATTCCCTACCCTGTTTTAATTGTGGTTTTAAACATTATTGAGTAGTATTCTTACATGTTCTTTTGTTTCTATTTTATTAACAAGTGTATGCCAAAGACTTCCTTCCTAAAAAACAAGAACAATAAAAAGATTCTGAAAACGAAGCTGCTTATTTGTCAAGGTAGACATCAAGTTATCAGATGGGTGTCAATCTTATCCCTATTCTAAAAGTCTCAAGAGATTAGCATTTCATCTCTGAAGATGAAAAATGGCTGAAGGAGCTCAATCTTACTTGTTTACCAAAATCAAGTTATAAAGCATTCTGAAAAATTTGTTGTTATACTCTAGGTACACAGAACCGGTTAGCAGAGACGCCTGGCCCTTGGCCTTGCACCAGGGTCTGAGTTTCGTACCTGTGCGGCGTTTGTGATGGGCAGGCAAATGCCCAGGTCATTCACAGTGAGCTGCAGGAAGAGCGTCCCAAAGGCCTGGGCAGATGTTTGCTGGATGCCGGGTAGCATGTCTACCACTTCCTTTGTAGCCATATGAATATCCTTATGTAAAGCCATCCGTTGTTCATTCCAATTGTCATAGGCAGCCTTATAATTCAGCCAAAACAGCACAGCTTTTGATCATTAAGGCAGGGCAGAAAAAAAATTTAAATCAAAACCATAAAATAATAAACTTCAATAGCTACAAATTCCTAATGATCTATAAAAATTATTCCCAGAAAATTGTAGCATTTGAATTAGAAAGGATCCAAGGGCATAGAGTCAATGTGAAAAATGAAAAAAGGCAGAAAGCTGATAATTGCATAATTGCAAAAGGAAGAAGAAAATCCAGGTCCATTCAGTCATTCACTCAACAAATTGTTTGTGAAATGCCTATCATATGCTAGGTGCTGGGATGAAATAACAAACAGAAACAGACATGGTCCCTGACCTCACAGAGCTTACTGTTTCAGTGTTAAAAATTCGTGGAGGAGAGGTACATCGTACCAGGAGAGGTACATAATACATTAAAAAGGTGGGGTTTAGAGAGAGAGGTCAAAGCACTGGAGTTTGTAACAAGACTGAAATCTTACAGAAAACCTTCATTTAGTGCCCTGTATAGAAGAAGGAGCCTAAAGAGGAGGTAAAGATGGAGGGGCCAGAGAAGGATAAGGAAAAGCAAGTGTATGTCATGGACGCAAGAGTGAAAGGTTCTTTAAGGAGCTGTTGAAAGCTGGTGAGAGGTCGGCAAGATGAGAAGTGAAGAAACATGCACTGGATTTAGCAAAATAAAATGTTACCGATGACACTGACAAAAGGGCAGTTTCCCAACAAACTGATCATCTTAGCAGCCAAAGCCTACCACCCATTTAAATCTTAAACGGCTTCCTAAATGGTTCTTCATTACTTCTAAGACACAATTCCAAAATACATTACCCAACATTACCCAATATACATTAATCAGACCCTCTCTATCTGTTCAGCCGTATTCCCCAATATTTCCTTTTATGTGCACTGCTGCTATATTTTTTTAAACCTCTGTGCTCAGACGTATTCGTTCATATTCTCTCTCGTTTGGTAAATATTTATTTAGTTCTTATGATATATATTCCAGGGACTGTTCTAGGACTTCAGATAGAAATGCAAATAAAGCCAGCTTTTCTTCCCTTGTCTCCCTGGTGAGCTGACTCCAAGTCGAACCTGAAGAATTAGTTTCTCCTCCAAGCAGCACAGGCTCCCTGAGGGCCCAGAACCCCGATCGCTAACTCCACCCTTCCTACTGGACTGAGAGTTCCTGGAGGGGGGATACTGCTTCCCATACTCACATTCCACTTCTAGACGGCACACAATAAATGTTTGTAGAGCAAGTAAATAAAGACAGCGCCAAGTAAGTGGGTACAATAGTTATCCAAACCAAAAACTTGGCATTATAATCCACATCAAAAGCAAAAAGTAAAATAACTTTAAAAACTGAAGGGCATAAACAAGAAACTTCTGGGAGGCTCCCGTTCCGGGTTTAGGAGACAGCCAGCTGCCAAGCATTTACACTGTGCACTACAGATGGTTTTCATCCAGCATCACCACAGTGACTCTAAACCAACAGGGCAGCCCTGCTGACTGAGCTCACCTCTGTCAAAAGCCACAGGCTGTGCGTACACGATAGGCCTATTCAAGGTTATGAGCACGGCCTCCCGATCTGAAGAGCCACTGATTTCTTCTCGGAGGGCATTTCTTAACCCAATTCTGGTTTTAAAATAGGCAACTTGATGAAAATCAGAGCCAGCTTCCTCATAAACCTAAAAGAAAATGAAACGCTCCATAACATCAAATAATGGAAAATGTCTTAATAAAAAATCCTACAAGTCATAACACTATTACTGATATTATGCACCAAAATAAGTGGTGCATTTTTCTAAATTTCATTCATCGATGGTATACATTCCTTATACTCTATACTATAAACACTTGAAATTAATATACAATATAAATGGGTGTATAAGAAGTAAATATAAAGTCAAACAAAAAGTTCATACAAAAGCTAGGATGACATCCACAGTCTGAATGGCAATAAATTAAATGTTTCAAGATATTCGGTTGTCAGAAAAGTCATGACGTACTTTTTCTGTTTTTCGTTACAAAAAATGTGTCATGACTTTTCCGACAACCCACTAGTTAGACCCTCGCTCCTCTCAAAATGTGTTTCCATTTGAACAAATTACTGTTTTTCTAGAGATAACTTAAACTTTTTGTTCATTTGTTTCCCACATATTCTTTAATAGAGGCATTCAATTTTGAAAGTGCGACTGGTATTCTTTCAATCGGTTCTTCAAATCAAAGAAGGAAAAAAGGTTAAAATCTACGTAATCTTTAGCAAAATAAAAACAAATAGCTCCTACGAGCTGTGAATGTTAATTTTTTGTAAGTCTAACTATGTATGTACGTGTAAATATATATATAAAATATTTAACTTTATATGTTTAACATTATGGTATGCAAAACTTGCCAACATTATACAGTGCAGCTAGGAAACCTAGCAACATTTAAAAAACTCACCAATATTAGCACAAAAATCAATGTTTAACAAAATAAAGAGAAATTATAAGCAAATATTTATGAAGATATTGGATTAAGTTCCATGTGATTGCATTTGCCTAAACTATAACAAACCACCAAAATACTCAATGAAATACCAATGGAAAATTGTAAAGGCCTTAAGTTTTCATTAGAATTTACAATCAGAAATTTTAGAAACTTAACCTAAGTATTTTTGTAAGTATAGTAATTCTTAAAGTAGTTCAAACTGATGTGCAAAATTTAAAAGCCGCAGTTCTAATGTCCACATATTCTGCACGCACCTGGTGTTTGACAATTTGTCCTAATGCCAGATTTAAATCCACTTGGCATTTACCAAAGAGTTTCAGATAGCTGCTACTTCCTGGTGAAGCTTTGGTTTGAAGTCGGTTCGAAAGTTCCAGTTCAATCAACCCAGTTTCAAATCGCACAGCTCTCATTGATGGGGTTGTAGCCGTTACTTGAATACCCTAGCAGATTACATATTAGTAGGAAAAAAAATCATAAATCAACAATTTCTTCCCACTCAAATGAAATCTTTCAATATTGATAAATAAAATAGAATGTTTTAAAACATATATAAGATATCTAATGAATGATAAAACTGGCAACATTCTTTAATTTCTCCTTAGTAGACACATTTTTAGCTATTAAATTTCATTTCAATGTTTTGTATTTAATATCTAGACTGTTCATGGGTTAAACACAATTAAATTACTATTTGGAAAGAATGATTTTTAAGAATACTAATATCTTAAATATTGGAAATACTAAGGTTTCTATTAAGGTGTTACTGTTAATTGGACATGTGTATAAAGTATTTTTTACAGAGTAATTTATAACAGCAATAATCAGAAAAAATCAAATAAATTGTTCTAACTGTATAGTGCAGCTGTTCGAGAAGAGTAAGTTGATCTAAATGTTCTTCATGGTAAGGCATCTAAGGCTTTTTCAAAATGCAGAAATATGTGCATATTTAAAAACAGAAATAAAGTCCTAAAGGATATTCAAACAATTGTTAAAGCTTTTTCTTTGAGTGGATATATTTCATTTTTATCTTCTATTTGGTATATCTACATATCATGTGCATTTTCTATAATAAGCGTGCAATAATTAATTAGGAAAGTTCCTCTAAGTAGCATTATTTATATGTCACCTTAAACTGCAGATTCAGGGAATAGAGTAGAATTTTTGGCTTATCTCCATCTGCTGTTCCATCGTGTTCATTCCAGAGAGGAATCGGCTGCTCTCCGCCTAAAGGAGGTAAATAAGTGAGGATTTGGGACAATTTCTTTAAAAGGAAAATAAAAACTATTTTGTGCATTAAAAAAACAACCAAACATAAAAGTTTTTTTTTTTCCCTGATCATTAACCCAATCTTTAACAAGTTCATTTCACTGAGGCAGGTGTATATAAGATGGAGATAATACTGCAAACACAGACATTTGTTAAGAATAATTTATAAGGATTGAATTAAAACATTATACATATAATTAAACTAAACGACTCTACATGTCAGAAAATATATTTGAGGTAAAAAAGTAAACTGGACTATTTTCTTTAATCAAAAATGCGAACTTTGTTGTTTATATTTAGATGTGCCACAAATAAAAACGAACGAAAGAAAAAAATAAGGGTGAAGAAATAAAAAATAAGGTGACAAATGTTAATAATAAAGAACGTGACAGCAAAAAATTGTTCTGTAAATTAAAAAAATAAAAATGGGGGTAGGAGACCCTGCAGTAAAGTTCCTGTTAACAGACCTTTTATGTCATTCAGGGAACAATACTCTAATATTTTAATGTATAACTTCTATAACTACTACTCTTTTCCTTGTTGAGAAAACTTTTCTGCATGCTTATTTTTCAATTATTCTATTCTAAAACAATCCACCTTTTTGTATGTGTGTTGAGTTCAGCATCAGCCCAGGGAACATACAGGTGGGATGAGAAAGTTTTCCTATTAGGGACCACAGATGTATCAAAAAAACTAAGAACCAAACAGATAAAAAGCAGGTCTTGGTTGTTTGAGAGAGAAATTAATCTTTTATGGGCTTTCAAAATTTAAACTAGGGGTCAAAATCTATCCTAGTACTACGATAAAAATGTAATTTAGTTTTCACTAGGGCAGAAAAGTAAAGAAAAAAAAAAGGAGGAAAGACATAGAAAAAGGCAGAGATGGGACAGAAGGCATATCCAAGGTAAGGCAGAAAAGGTAGGCAAGGGCACACACTTGACCCAAGGGAAGAAAAAAAAAAGATGTATCTATTTGAATAAACACACAGGAAAAGAGAAAAAATGACATGGATGGATAGACAGGGACCAAAGTATTCAAGATTTGTGGGCCTATAATACAGAACACAGTGATTCAAACATCTGTCACTGGAAGAGGCAGACTACATGTCTGTGGCTCAGGGCCTGCCCCTATGCTAGCACCTTCCCTCTCTGAATTATTCTGCTCTGAAATTTACAGCACAGTACACTGGTTACCTTTCTTCCAACTTATAACTAAGTGCTTCCTCTCTCCATCTTTATTTCAAGTCTACAGTCATCTCTCTTACCCAAGCCTCATCACTGATGACCCTACCTATAGCCATGTTTTTTTCCAGCTGTCGCCTACCCATCCTATTCCTGTTGTCTCTGCGCTCCAGCTACTCCCAACAAACCTTCATTGTTTTAGAGTATCTTTTCATTTCTCTGATTCCCTAACCTCATTTAAATGTGGCTTTTTCTGTTGTGCCATCATTTTTAAGTCTCACACTCACTCACTCCTTTGACCTAGTGGATGGTGGTTGGCTTACTTTCGAGTGTTATTTCTAAAACATTAAACCATCATTCCCTCAACTTTCGATCATTTGAATTCTAAACCACATCCCTCTTATAGCACTGTTCCCTAAACTCACTTTCCTAAAATGCCTTTGTCCTCATACTCCTGTTCCATTCTCATTCATTTCCTCTCTTCTCAACCCAGCTGACCTCTGTACTGACCCTAATACCTAACGACAGTGAGTGCTTACTTGTGCCGAATGCTCTTCTCAGTCCTTCATCACATATTAATTTATTCAAAGCCCTCCTTACGCAACACATCAGAATTGAGTCACTTCTTCCTCCGTGATGTGTGCCATAAAATACCCACCTCTGCTCTATTACTTACCCACATATCTGTCTCCCCAATTGGACTGAGTCCTAAGGGCAGCTGCCATGTATTGTCAGACCTCAGCACACGGTACCTTAGCAGCCCCGCAGTCAGTTAGGCTGAACACCACCAGGCACCTATGCTGTCTGGCGACTCGTCTTCATCTTGTCCTTTCTCCAACACACTCCTCACAACGACTACTGCAAGCCTTCCTACATTTCCTGAACCCACAACTCCTAGCTCATTCTCGGTAAACAGGCACTGCTGTGTGAATGTAAGTTCACAAACTGGAACAAACGTACCACTCTGGCGGGGACACTGATAGTGGGGGAGGCTGTGAGGGGCAGGGCAGTGGTATTAGGAACGCGCTGTTCCTTCCCTTCAATTTTGCCGTGAACCTAAAAATCCTCTAAAAAATAAAGTCTATTAATCTGAAGAAAAAGAAATTACCAATCAGAAAAGACATATACATCCCTGTGTTCACTGCGGCATTATTTAAAAGAGCCCAAATATGGAAACAACCTGTGTCTATCGCTGGATGGATGGATAAGGAAGATGTGGTTTGTACGCATATACACAGTGGCATGCTATTCAGCCATAAAAACGAAGGAACCCTTGCCACTTGTGACAACACAGATAGACTGTGAGGGTATTTTGCTAAGTGAAATAAGTCAAAGAAAGATAAATACCATATGATCTCACTTACACGAGGAATCAAAAAAAAAAAACAAATGAGCAAACAAAACAAAACTCGCAGATACAGAGAGCAGACTGGTGGTCCCTAGCGGGGAAGAGGGTGGGGCGTGGGCAAAATCGGTGAAGGGGGTCAAGAGGTACCAACTGCCAGATACAAAGTAAGTCCTGGGGCGTCATGTGCAGCATGGTGACAACAGCCAGTGATGCTGTGTTGCATATTTGAAAGTTGCCAAGAGAGTAAATCTTAAAAGTTCTCATCACAAAAAGAAAAAAATCTTTTAACTTTGTATGGTGACGGGTGGTAACTAGGCTTATTGTGGTGATCACTTCACAGTGTATACAAATATCGAATTATTATGTTGTACTCCTGAAACTAATATATGTGAATTTTACCTAAAAATAAGTCTATTTGTAAAAAAAAAAAAAAAAAGCCTATTTGTTTTGTGTTGATCTATTCACCACCTTGAATATCTTTTATCTTGTTTCAGGGCAAAAATTTCTTACAATTTAAAAGCAAAAGGTCACCTCTTGTAAAATGTATTACACAATCATTTTAGTTTATAGAAATATCAGATACACTATTACATGAGTCACGTAGAAGCCACAGTTTTTTACCTCATTATGAATTAAATTTACAGATGTAGCTAAACTGTTATTTTAACATGCTTATATTATACTGGAAATATTCAGCCTCAAGAATTGTTATACAGAGTCAACTTGTTTTCTACCCTAATTCCTCTTAATACTTTATCTTGTGAATTAAAAGTAAATTAAACCCTTTTAAATCAAACATATATTTCCTGTTAAAAGTATGATTAAGAAGCTCAATTGTAACCTACACTTGAGGGACAGCAAAAATATAGGGGTTGCTATAAACAATTTACCATGTAGCCAGCATACAGTCACCATCTGGTAAGGTGGAAATCTTAATATGGATCTAAATTTTGTTCTCAAATGAGTAGTATTAGTTTGGTTAATGGACATGTCCTAAGTGCTTTCTCTCTCTCTCTCTCTCTCTCTCTCTCTCACTTTTTTCCTTTTTATTTTGGAAGGGAAGCATAAGGAGCTTTGTGAAGTTTATAAACCACGAATTTATATATTACATGTAACAAAGGTGAGAAGCAAAAGAATCTGGGTGGGAAAACCAGACAAGGAACACGTCATTTTTCGGGGCTCACTCAACAATTACACCCCAACGAAAGGATCAGCACTCTGCCGCAGATCCGGGAACATCACGTAACCCTGTGAATAAAAGTGTGCTATCTGTTCTATACTATGAAGTGCCCGGCCAACTCACCTGAGACTTTTTGTATCACTTCGTTCACTTCCTTCATGAACACTTTCTGTACAAACACCAAGTGGTTTAGAAGATCAGTTGTGAGATTGTGTTCAAAAGAGCCAACCTGCCAAAGAAAATCAGAGTCTTAGGTTAATACGACTGACTACATTAGTTTAAATACATCTTTGCTCATGTACGTCATCCCAAACTCCGTGGACAAGTATCTACATGCTATTCGAAATCAATACACTGAGGAAGGGTTAAAAACATTCAGATACCCAAAAATTGTATATGCCTCCCATTATTATAGGCCATTCCCCCACCCCCAATTTTTTTTTAAATAACAGTAGCCAATAAGGTATGAAGAATCTTTTGAAAACAAAAATTATACTTTATGTAACCTGCTAATTTCAAAATTGAAATTTTGTCTAGAATAATACTTATTTTTAATGACCAATGTTGTAGTGTTAGAACTATGGCAAACACCATTAGAAGTGAAATTTATTTGCTTATTCAAATATTTACTGACCACCTTCTCTGTGTGCTGCATTAGGCGCTAGTGCAACTATGAATACAAACAACAAAATTACGGCTCTCCTGAGGCTCACATTTGTGTGAATCAGCAAATGAGATACACTCAGTGTTAATATAAGATGTGCCCTGTCATTAGCATGAGACATAAAATGTCTGGCAAGACCTAGTTAGCAAACAGATCAAGTCGAAAGCAGGCCCTGCCTGAAGGCGAGTGTTATCATAAGCTAGGGTAAGGTGAAGCTCCAACATTTGCCACGTCGATAGCATTCATATTTTGACCAAAAATTAAAAGAGCAAAATAGGTTTGACAGTCTTTTCACAAGTGAGAAGTCACGTAAAGTCTGAATTGCACCAGGCACTTTCATTTTGTACACAGTACAAAATGGGCACCTAATTGCCACGTGTGTCTATTTCAGGCCACAGTAAAACAGGTGACTCTCAGGGGGCTGCAATTTTAGATTCTCTCAAACGTTTACAAGTAACTGAATTCTTGGTAAATTTTGGATTGTGTTCTACCCCAGTTACAAACTTTATACATTCCTAATAGCTACGACTAGTTAGAAACTTTGCATATACTGCATTATTTTCTGTCAAAGGAAGTATTAGTAATAGTGTTGCTAAATAAGAGTTGAAAGCACAAATAAAACAGGCTTTACAATCTATCTTATAAATGAATATTTGCCCCCAAGAATGCTGTACACTATTTTTTGGTACACCATTCTTCACATAGGAGTACAGATAGCCCAACACTTATAAAAGTGCTACAGCAAACAGGATCTAAAGACGGTTAAGTCAGACTTAAATATGTCCCCAGAGCTGTAATACGTTTGGCAAAGTACACAGAAAGCATTCTTACAAATACTTCAGATTCTAGACAATAAAATTTTACAACAAATAGCACATTGCTTTTGACAAGGTAGCGACTGTTCCCGACAAATGGACAGAGGAAGCTGCGAGAACAGCACTGGGTAACTCCTGCATCGCTCACCCACAGCGGGGAGGTTCACAGCAAGTCCTGTCCTCGCTTCAATTTTCTACAGCATCAAATTAGGACAGTAACAAATGACCTGCTTGCCTAACCAAACCGAATGAAAAACTTGTATGCAAATGCTGTTTAACCCTCTGTGAGGCGCAACTGATCTCACAGATTCATTGCACACAAATTTTCAAGTATCTAAGGTTAGGTATCGTGACTCATCACTTCCATATCTTTCCCCTCTACAGTAACCTATCGCCAGTCATGTTTGTGACTTTACAGTAAAGACGTATTTCATAGTGGCATCTTTGTGTGCAATGAATCTGGGAGATCAGTTGTGCCCGACGGAGGGTTAAACTTGTGACAGCTGTACAGATATAAAGTGAAACCTAATGATGGAGTCAGCTATGCTGGCTTTCAAGTTCCCTTGGAAGAGAAATTAGTCTGTGAATCTGACTGTACTTATTTTATCTCCCTCTATGGCCTTTAGATTGTTCCTAATAACTATGTGTACCTGGATGAATCATTAACCATTTCTAAGGGCCCAGTTTCTTCACTTATAAAATGAGAACAAATATATGTCCCTCACAGGATTGACGTAATGACTGTGTGAGCAATGCATCAGTGAGTTACCTTGACAAATGGGAGGTGCTATTAGCTTTTCATAATAAAATGAACCATGCAAAGCCTGCAGAGATGAATGTGAAACACAAAGGAAGAAATATGAATTCAAAGATGGCTAGTAAAGGTATATTTAAAATAAAACTATAGAGAGAAAGACAGAAACATACACATGCACATGCACACGTGCACACACATACCCCAGATTCAATATAGAATCCTGTAGGAATAATTGATTTAATAATTTGCCTTAGAAGTTTGGATCACTACATATTTTGGTAAAACTAAAGCTTGAAGACTTCTAACTACAACAAGTAAGAAAAGTAAAAAAAAAAAACCACTTACCTCTGCCACACAACGCAGGTAATTTCCCTGTAAGTAGTACCCCTGTTTAGAAGGCAGCTCATCTAGACTCCACACCTGGTCCGAATAGCTGTCATGCTCTTCCATTATGTACTTCCCTGACATGGTGACAGGAGGCAGGTTAAGACTGGCGGAAGGAGGAATGGTTGACATGTCTGTGGCAGAAACTTTGGAAGTAAAACGCAGTCTGTGATTTGGCAGCTCAAATGTGAACCGGGTCTGTGCACCTGGAAGAAATAAGAAAAGTCGCTGCTTGTTCAGGGGCTCATTCACACATTCATTCCTTACTTTGTCCAAAAATGGTGCCTAAAAAAAAATGTGTGCATATCCCAGAACCTGTAGGGAAAGATATGGAAAGGATATTTTACATTTGCTTGTATTTCCTATCTTTAAGTATATGTATGCTTACTATAAAGACTCGGTATTTCACAAATGCCCTGAATAAGTGACCGAGATGAACCTAACTTATTGTCAACCCAATATCTGAAGGCCTAACACTGCTGACTGCTGAATCTGGAAACTCACTTTAGAGTGTTTGTTCCCAGTAACAAAAAGATGTACGTGTCCAGAAAAATCCCTCTCAATACAGAAAACCTAAAATGCTGGGGGTAGGAAGAAACACACACACATACATATATAAATACATACATATATATATGTATTCACATATGCATATATGAGTGTTTTATAAAATTATTAATGTAATTTGTCATGTTAACAGAATAAAAGAGAAAAACATTTTAATTTCAATAGATGCAGAAAAAAGTAGCTGATAATATTACCAATTATTCTTCGTAGAAAGTCTTAGCACACTGGAAACAGAAGTAATTTTTCTTAACCTGATAAAGGCAGCCTAACAGAAACCTACAGCAAGCATCATATCCATTGGCAAAATACTGATTTCCTTAAAAAAACAGGAGGATGAAAGGATGCTCACAATGCCCCTTCTACTGAACACTGTAGTACAAGCACAATAACACAAGAAAAAGAAAGAAAGGCATAAAGACTGGGAAGGAAGAAACTAAAGCATTATTTGCATATGGTAAACATCTACTTAGGAAACTCCGAAGAATCGCATTAGCAATAATAGTTTAATATGTTCGCTGAGCATAAAATTAACATAAAAGGATCAAGCACACTAGTACATACTACCACCAAACAGTTTAGAAAATGCCACTTTTCAAGATGTATCATTTGTAATAACTACCACAACATAAGGTACCTAGGCATAAGTAAATAAATATATCTTGCAAAAGGTGCATGAAAACCTTAAGCAGAAAACTTTTAAATTTTGTAGAAAAGCAATGAAAAAGACCTAAAGAAACAGAAAAATAGACACATTCAGTAACAAGAGTGCTACATATTGTATCAAGTTTCAATATTATCAATTCTCTCCAAGTAAATCTATAGATTCAATTAAATTCCTATAAAAATTCAAACAAACTTTTTCAGAGAACTTGACAAACAAACTGATTATAAAATGTGTATGAAGGAACAAAGAACCAAAAACAACCACGACAACTTCTAAAAAAGCAAAAGTCAAGTAGCAATATGATACTGGCGCAAAGAGGTCAATGAGGTGTAACGGAGATCTCGGAAAGAGCGCCCACATACATACACACTTAACAGAGGACAGCAGTGGATTATATGTCATTGGAAAAAAAGAAGAGATGATGCTGAGATAAACGGTTATGCATACTTCTCCACACCAAAGTCAAGAAAAAAAATCAATTCCATATAGATTAAAAACTTAAATATGAAAAGTAAAACTTCAAAACACTTAACAGAAAATATAAGAGAATATTTTCATGATCCTGGAAGAGAAGAATTTAAGACATAAAAATACACATGATATAGAAAAACACTGATAAATTCAATTACATTAAAATGAATATGTTGACCAAAAGACAACTCAAAGTGAAATGATAAGTCTCTGAATGGGTGACAATATATGTTAAACATATACCATCAAAGGTTTAATATACAAAATATGTAAAGAATTCTTGTGAACCAAAAAAAATACAAATGACTTGATGGTAAAATTGGCAACAAACAAAGGAAAACCACCAACAGGCATTTCATATAAGAAAACATATAAGGGCCTTTTGATCATATAAAAAACTCAGCTTCATTAGTAATTACAGAAATAGAAATTAAAGCCACAATGAGATAACGTCGTACATTTACCAGTCAAGCAAACATTTAAAAGTCAGATGATACCAAGTGTTATGAAGGAACGAAGGGAACGCTCATCTAATGTGCCGGGGGAGTAAACATTGGTGGCATAAGCACTTTGGAAATGGTTTCGCGTTTCCTAGTAAAGCTGACAATGCATTTACCCTACAGTCTAGCTGTGCCACTCCTACATAAACGCCCTTGGGAAACTCTTGCAAATGTACACCAGGAGATGTGCATGAGAACGACGGCAAAGGCCAAAAAGTAAAATGGGTCAAAGGCCCATCAATAGCAGAATGGATCAGCTGTGATACAATCACTTAATGGACTACTGCATTTCAGTGACAAACGAATGAACCACAGATACTCGGATGAACACAGATGAACCTCGAAGTGTAAGCAAAACAATTCCAAGTTAAAAAATGTGTTAGTGGGATTCCATATAAATAAAGTTCAAAACAGGCAACAGTGAACTTGAAGTCATTTAGGAGCACATACATATGCGGTAAGACCATAAAGAAAAGCAAAGGGACAGGGACACAAAATTCATGATAGTGGCTATTCCCCAAGCAGCCATGGGTCATATTATCTGGTAACAATGACCTTCCTTGAAGGAGCCTTCAAAGTATTGGTAATATTCTAATTCTTAGGTGTGGTATTGGTTTGAAGAGTTCTTGATTATCCTTTAAACTGTGTGTATATAGTTTATACTTGTATATATGATATATTTCAGAATAAAACTACAACAGCAAAGAACTTTTGGATAGGATATGTAAGGATCACAAAACCTTATAGAATTTTTTTTTTTTTTAGCTGAGCCATCCTGCCACCCGGCTGCTCAGCTCAGGCCAGGAATCGAACCACTGTTGCTCAGAGCTTGCACTCTTGGTCTTAACCAACTGAGCCACTCGGCCGGCCCTTAGAACTAGCTATTTTGAAGATCAAATTTCCTCTGATTCAAGCTAAATGCACCCAGTGTGAAAATAAACCATGTTATTCAGGCTCTAGAAACCTCTAAGATGTAGAAATGTATTCCACCTAAGTTTAAATTGGAGAAATGGCTTCAATAGCTAAGTAACTCTAAAGTGTTCAAATGAAAGTGGGGCCCATGCTGGTCAGTGAAGGAAGTGTGCTGACAGTTTTCACATGACTGAAGAACATCATTAATAAAATTTAAAAGTGTTATGAGGAAAATTATATAAATGTTCATATAGTACCTATAAAATCAACTTTACCTTTTCATCAAAATATTACTAGTTTCTCCAATAATAAATTTTAAGAGACTGGATTCAAAATTCAGTGTCACCTGTCATGCCGTGACTCCGCATTCTCCCCATCTTGTATTCCGCTTTCAGAGACGGCAGAAGTGCGGCTCCAATGGCAATCCCGTCCAACATGGCACTGAACTTGAGAACAACGGGCTTCTTCTCTAAGCCTTCCGGTAGCTGAGGAAATTCATTGGTTTCAATAGGAGTCTGATTAACACTTGTTGGGGTTTTTTCAGAAGGTAGGGGCGTTGCAATATCTTCTTTTACAGTCTGTGGGCTACAAAGAAAAAAAATAATTTAAAATGACACAATTAGAGCAGCTACCACTTTATTGTATGAAATGATTAAGAGTCCTCAATGAATAATATACTGTAAACAGGTGTTTCTTTCTAACACCAGGTTATATTAAGACTTCCTAAAAATAGCCATTGAAAAAGGATGATACAGAAAAGTAAGCAAAAACAGGTAAAAACAATATAACTGGAATGTTGTGATGCCAAGGCCATTCATATCATTATCATGAAAGTGGAGTTTAAACTCTGGTTTGTCTGATCCCAAATTCCATGACTGAACCACTATGCACTCTACTGCTGGTTGTCATACGACTACACCGCCACGGCGTTTACTACCACTGTTAACAATAACGCCGACACCAACAATTATGTGAGTGCTTACTTTGTGCCACGCGCTGTTCCTAGTGCTTTGTGTGTTGTGTGTGTTATATCATTTATTCATTTATCTCACAAAACCCTCTGAGTGGATACTATTGTCTCCACTTGGTAAACGAGGAAGCACAGCTAGAGAGTGGTGAAATCAGGATTTGAACTCAGTCTGACTCCAGAGTCTGAGTTTTATAACTACTACGCTTCACTGGCAACACATTATAATAAGGAAAAATTCCTTAGGTTATTTTAAAACTAGGCACATGTACACATTCTGCATTCCACATTCCACTGACAGGGAAAAAGCATTTAAATTATTACTATGTAGGCAACTTCTGACATGAATATTATACCAGAATTAAGGATCCAGAGAACAACTGGAAAAAATCATGACTTTAAGACACTGTCAAATGACACACTAATATTTTTTATTTTTTTACCTTATAGGATAGGAAAAAGGAAACATAATAAGACATTTGTTACCTTTTACTTATCACATTTTTAGTAGTTATTCATTAGTTATAGCTTTGCAGACCAGTAATGAACCTCAGCAATGCAGACCCATGAGCTACCAACACAGGGAATACAGGCTAATGTGCCAAGGTCCAGTTTACTGCCCTTGAAAACACGTATGTGGCATGTACAATCACTTCATGTAAGGGACAGCACGAAACCATTCATGGGACATAATGGCCAGTGAAATTTTTTTAAACCTATGCAGTCATAAATTTCAATGAGTTCAAAGCAAACAAGGATTGATACAGTTTTTGAATTTGTTCACTTTTTATCAGTCCCTCTTATGGTGCCCACAAATGTCTAGGGTCTCTTAAGCTTTCTTGGTACAGTATGGAACACTGACATTTGCACATGTGACATAGTACTTGAATAATATCCAGTATTATCCATGATTGTGTCTGGCTACTTTCCACCTGCCCCACTGCCCACAATGGTCAATTGTTAGGTGTAACCCTCTGTCTCCCTCCAAACTACTGTTAACACAGCAAAGAATGGCTGAGGTGTTGTACAGAATCACAGGCCTCGGCGGAGTGCCTTACACAGTAGACGGCTGTCGGATGAGGTCTGAGATCTGCTTGGACAGCTGGTGAGAACTTCGAACCATCATGCTGTGCAAGGTGGCGGGGTGCTGGGGAATGTTGATGCTGATGGCCCCGACTTTGACCACGGCCGCGTTGCTAGTCTTCAGCCCCCTCTGGGCGCTGTAGAGGGCTTGGGACTTGGCAATGCTGCATTTCACTACAGTTCTAGTAACAGAGGAGGAGGGCTATTCAATATAGGCAAATAAACAGAAATTTGGAAAAAGCATTTTGCAAGCAAGACAAATGCTTTGAAATTATTCCCTGAACTAAATAATTTAAGGCTTGTCATGCATTTAAGTCATATATTGAAGAAATACATTTTCTAAAAATTTTGAAATGTATTTACACCGTTTGCCTGGAGACACCAAATATTAGTCTATTTTAATAAAGAATTTACAGAAGAAATATGTATGTGCTCACATGTAAGGAAAAGCATGAACACTGACACATTACATACATACAACACACAAAATTCCATTTTTATTTTTTTCTCCATTCAGAACTTCTGTTTCCTCCTCCAACTTATTTTAGGGATCTGTACAACCTCTAAAAAAGCATAGACACTGAATATGACAAGAGAAAAATACTCACTATACTTAACGTCTAATCAAAGAAATTAATAATCATCTAATATATTAAAACACACTTAAAATTTAACAGGAAGGAAGAAATTTCACTTGGATGTTCTATTTTCAATGAGTGACAAAGATATGACAGAATTCATAATGAGGAACTACTACAATTGGTAAGCTTTACAGACATAGAGCAGATACTCTCTTCCTTGATGGCTTGTTCTCTCTTTGCAGTGCCCGGAAAGCACCCTGAGCAGGCACTCACTGAATTCTGTGAAATGAATGAGCAGAAAGAAGTACAGAGAAGCATAACTCTCAACATTGCAACTGTGGGATGCTGCAGAGAGCATGTGACAGGTAACATGTGCGGAAGCCATGAGGAAGCCACCTCTGACACAATGGAAAGGGTCCTGTCGATGAACTGCACCAGTGAAGACCAGGCAGTGAAAGGATGGCTTCCAACATAAACGTTCTCTCTCAAATGGGCAAAGGATTCTTAAAAATAAATGGATTTAGCAAAACATGCAAAATGCAAATTTCATATTAACTATGTGTCGGTTCCTACACATTTATCTCTATTTAGGCTGCAGAGGAGTTACCATGAATTTTTTACAGTTTCACGGCTCTAAAGAATCAACCCATCACGTTGGACTTCTGTTAGAAAAAACCTTGAGAAGCCAGCCTAACAGTGGCGCTCTATCACAGGTCTTGATTATTTACTAAAGTGAAATCCAGGTATTACATAAAATTCACAAATGGTTACTAGAGAACTAAATTGCTTTCTGCTACAAAAGGCAATTATTTCCCAGAGACTACCAGTGACTAGAAAAAGAAACAAAGTATCCTATGGAATTGGTCTAGCCAGCATCCCAGTGGATTCTGGGACGCTGACTAGTCACTGAGCTCTGAATCTTTTCTTAAATATTATAATAATAAAGCTACTGCTTATCATTAACAAAATTGCACATTAAATTCAATTTTAACATCGGCTAGAACACACTTAGATGGTGCTAAAATGCAAATGGCTTTCTACGTGTAAACTGTATCCATCGACTGAATGAAATTAAACATACATTTATAAATTAGT
>NW_017731351.1:6524491-6600036 GCF_001890085.2 Hipposideros armiger
GGGGGGGGGTGGCCTGTGAATGACAACATGACAGGACCACCTCTCATTTTCTTACTGCTGCATTTCTGAAGACTAACACAGTGCCCAGGCCATAATATGTAACTAGTAATGGGTGAGTGCATGGGTAAAAGCATGCCCTCTAAAACCAGACAGTACTGATTATTTTTACAATAATATGTCCAGAGAACTCACTGCTAAAATGGAAAGAAACAATAAATCTTTTCTATCTGCCATGGCTACTAAAGTGGAATTAGACCTTTTTCAATACCTATTAAGATGACACTAATATGGAAGAGTGATTTCTGGAAAACAACCATTCTCTAATTCAATATTAGTGCATTTTCTAGTTCTGATTGGCTGGTGAAGTGATACAGATGACAACAAAGGGCTGATAACTGATATTTTGTCTATGGCCTGTTATCAATATGCAATGAAACAAATCTCTCACCAAGTAATAATCTTACCAGCATGGAACGTAACATACAGATTTGCATTTTTATTAAGCGTACTCAAATTTTATAGAAAATGTCCAAAGAAATAACCAGTGCTAAGTAACATATTCATCTGTCATGGTGATGACTCGTGATGAATATTTAAATACAGCACTCTATATAGTTCGCTACCACAAAATATCTGATATATATAGGTCACATCAAGCCATTCAAAATATAGAGGTACCTATAGTAAAAGCCATACAAAAATCTGTCAACAGAGCAGTAAACTCTTCCCATCTTAAAAACAGAATTATAAGATTGAGATGTGTATATATTTACGTTAGTGTTTTAATAATTATTTTTGCCATTAGTGAAAACTCTTGTTTAGCTTGTATTATCACGACAAACATTAACAAGGATTTGTGATACATTTTAGCAGTAGCATGTCTCAAAAAAGCACAAGCAACACACAACTACAGTGTTATAATCTTTCAACAACAAAACGAGCTATGATACCAAAAAGGCAGCCCTTACCTGTGTGTTGCCTTTGAATACCAGGATGCTTTACTCTATATAAAAGGGTCTATATTAAAGCTACAGAATAACTAACCACACACATTCACAGCCATGCAGATAATCTTAATATTTATCTTTAAAAGTATCCAATACTATGTTAACACGCAGCCCATGGAAAAAGAATAATACGACATACAGAAATTCTTGTTTGGCTGTGCTTGTAGGAGATGTAGGAAAATCCTCCAGTCTACAGATGAAGGTTCAAGAGAAAGCAGGAAAACAAAAAGGAAGCAGATAAACATTCATGCATAAATTAGTTACAATATGACTGATTATCTGGAATGCTTTTCTTATTTCTCACCTTTTTAAAGTTTCCTTTAAAGAACCTTTTCAAACATGTTTTTTAGTTCCATTTCCTCTTAATTGATATTGGAAATGAAACGCCAAAGAATAAATCCAGAAAGACTTAATATTACTAGAATTTTGC
The DNA here is from genome assembly GCF_001890085.2 of Hipposideros armiger. Lineage (NCBI taxonomy): Eukaryota > Metazoa > Chordata > Mammalia > Chiroptera > Hipposideridae > Hipposideros > Hipposideros armiger. The sequence continues at coordinate 6,525,929 of NW_017731351.1, forward strand.
AGTAAGTAACTTTTATTTTTTAAATAAAAAAGTTAGGGGCTCTTTGCTTTTTTTTTCTTTAAGGGGAAAATTATCAACTATATAATGCTCTTTTAAAAATCTGTCTTATACATATGTTTTAGAGATTATTTATGCCCCTCTCTTAAGAGCTAACAGATAATGGAGATAAGAGGTCCAAGAGCATTTATTTAAGAGTAAGCAAAACACATGGCACATGTAAAGAAACTTGTTTTACTTTTTGAATAGGTTAAGGTGAGCATGGTACTTGAAATTTAGAGCCAACAGAGGCATCGGGGGACCTGTGTTCTGTGATGACTTTCTGCAGACACATCATGCCTAGGTGAAGGAGAGGAGGTCCAGGCCTGTTTTAGGCAACAACTTTGATCTTTCTGAATCTCAATTTGTTGTTCTTTCTGTAAAGGGGGCTAAAACCACCCCAGTTCACAGAACTGTGGTGAGGATTAAATGAAACCATCTAGGCGGACGTGCAGCTCCTGGCCCACAGCAGATACTGCTTAAGATTATACTTACTACAGACATGCCCTTCTCCACAACGAAATAGCAGGAAAAACCTTGTCTCTCTCAACTACTGGAATTCCATAGTCTTTCAAAAGACTGTGGAAGAAATGCAAACTGGGCTATATTTAGGCAGCTATAACAAAATATATTTTCTTTGGTTCTACACTTACAGTTCTAAACTACCCCAGCAAGACCTAAACATCCATTTCAGGAAATGTTCCCTAAGAAAGCTCTCACATTATCCATGTTTAAAATATTAAGAATAGAGCTGTAACTAGTCAATCTATGACTAATATTTAATTTTTATAATGTTGAATCAGATCCTCTACCAGTATTTGGCATTACAGGTGCTCTCTAGGGCGACAGCAGGACAACATTAATTAGTTACACTATTAAGAGCAAATTCTCAAAGTCTGATTTAAGCACATTTTGTAGTTACAAAGTCAGACTACTCCATGGGACGAAAGTTAGGAAAGAAGGTACACAATGCTGAGTTGTATGAACCAAGTCAGTGGTTTAATGTGCTGGTAATAGATTAGTGATCTGAATATCATGCATAAAGTTAATCACTACCAGAGCAATTCTGAACAGATCCAGGAATAGAGCTTACAAGGAAAAGGTAGGCGCCAAGAGTCACAAGAGAAATGATATGGTTGGACTACTATTGTAAAAAGCTGAGCCGTACTATTCGAAAGGTCTCTCAGGCCTTGTCATTAAATAGTTTAAACGCAAACATGGCAGAGGAAGTTTTGAAACCCAGCATGAATATGGGTAATGATTACTTAATGTAAAATCAAGAGTCTGTATTCTTTGACTATAATTTTGTTTTAACTATTTGAATTGTGTGAGCTTTTACATCTTATATGTTTAACTAAAATTTACATTGTAATCATCTTTCTTATTACACAATCTTAAAATATCCTGGGAGTCAGTTATTTATTTATTTATTTATTTATTTGGGGGGTGGAGGTAGTAAACCTGTTTTAGAAAGGAAAAAAATCATTTTTCTGAAAACATTTCATTTGGTGATATTAATGACAGAATCACAGTATCTGGAAACATATATATATATATATATATATAAATTTCAAAACTTAGCAGGTGTAGGATTTATCCAATGAATTTTAAGTTTCCTATAAAATGATAACAAGTTTAAGAAAATAATAAAAAACAACACACTTACTGTATATTTGGTGTAATCCCTTCAAGTAGCACAATATTAACCCCACCAATGTGAGCAGTGGCACACGTCTCAGTCATCTTTTGATGTAAAACATCTTAAATGTAAGAAAAAAATAATTATATGAATTCTGGAAATAAGATAATTGTACTTCATATTAAAACTGAATTTTATTCATAATACGTTCAGTGATACAAGGTAATTTTAAAGTTAAGATAAAATTTAAAGTATATTTTGGAGCTACTTTTTAAAAATTTCCTTGGAGTTTTTATTTCTATGTATTTATACATACATACATATGTCAAAATTGGAATAATGCTAACTATACAGCTTAACCTTCCATTCATGCATTACAGAGCCTAAAGGCATTAAAAAGCCTAATGACATTTTAAATCTCAGAAGTAATAGTGCAGGAAACTTCGCAAGTTAAAAAAAAAAAAGGATAGGAAAAAGCAACTACAAAAACCAGCACTCCTGATCCGTGTTAACGGGAAGTTCAGTTTCTGAAGAAAAACTGCCCAGCAGGCATTTCAGGGACGCAAAGCCGGCCGCGTCAGAAAAGCAGCCCTGCGGTACTGTTGGGTTGTCGGAAAAGTCATGACGCATGTTTGCAACAGGTGACACTAGTTCAGTTTTGGAAGTACTAGAGTCATTCGCATCTATGTTATTGCTGTGTCATTTGACAGCTGACAGTTCTAGCTTCATTTAAAAAAGAAAAAAATGAGCGATTTGGGTGTGTTTTGGAGATTTTACAAGTTTCAAGATGGAAGATCAAAGTGTGCATTTTTGCCACATTTTACTGTTTTACTTCCATAAAAGGAAGAATGCACATCAAGCTTGTGAAAAGTTGCATAAAGTTGACGGTGACAATGCTCTACAAGGACGTCAGTGCCAACGATGGTTCACAAAATTCTGTGCTGGTGATTTTGATCTCAACGACACTCCTCGGTCAGGGAGGCCCACCGAGGTTGATGACAACAAAACAAAGGCACTGATTGAGTCAAACCCACGTTACATGACACAAGAGATTGCAGAAACATTGAACATCCATCATTCAAGTGTTCACGACCACCTGAAGAAGCGGGAATACATAAGCAAGCTCAATATTTGGGTTCTGCATGAACTCAAAGAAGTTCATTTGATGCCACGTATAAACATCTGTAATATGCTCATTAAACGTGAGGAAAACGATCCTTTTTTGAAGCGACTGATAACTGGTGATGAGAAGTGGACTGTTTACAACTGTGGTGTGTGAACAGTCTTGGTCCCGCTGTGATGATTCGCCTCAAACAACATCGAAAGCAGACATTCATCAGAGGAAGGTTATGCTCTCAGTGTGGTGGGATTTTAAAGGTGTCGTGTTTTTCAAGCTGCTGCCAAGGAACCAAACAATCAATTCGAATGTGTACTGTCAGCAATTCGACAGTTTGAACGAATCCATCATCCAGAAACGTCCAGAGCTTGTTAATTGTAAAGGAGTTGTGTTCCATCGCGACAATGCAAGACCACACACAAGTTTGATCACCGGTCAAAAATTACTGGCGCTTGGATGGGCTGTGTTGCCACACCCACCATCCTCGCCTGACCTTGCACCATCAGACTTCCACTTGTTTCGCTCTCCTCAAAACTCCTTGTGTGGTATAATGTTGAATTCAGGTGAGGCTGTACATCAGCACCTTGTTCAGTTTTTCACAAATAAAGACAGGTCCTTCTATGATCGAGAAATTATGAAGCTCACGGAAAGATGGCAAAAGGTTATGGAACAAAACGGGCACTCTATCATTAATTGATCTTTGTCCTTTATATAAATAAATCACCTTTGAAAAATATGGACAAAATACGTCATGACTTTCCGACAACCCTCCGTGTAGAACGCGGCCGTACCTTTCATCTTCTCCTTCAGCGTGAAGCTGCCGTGGATCCTCTTCAGCTCCGACTCCATGGTCAGCCCGCCGATGTCGGCCTCCAGGTGTGTCCGGTTCACCATGCCGATGCCGAACACGATTAGGGTGACGTGCTGGGGCTCGGCAGTCACCAAGCTGCGCTTCCTCTGCGTCTTGGTCACACTGCCATTGTCCTGCTCGTTCTCAAACACCACTTTGCACGTCGGCTCCGTGGGGCTGCGAACCCCTTCAGGGACAAGTGGAAATGCCAGGTTAGACGTGAAACTGGTAGAATGCAAGGGCTCCAAACATCGTCCTACCCCTCTGCCTTTACATCCCAGCCCGGCCCTCCTCCTCTGCCCACCACAGCGGTCTTCTAAATGGCTCTGCCTTTTCCCTTGGTCAGGTTGAAAGCACACAGTAGTCAGACATCCGAAAGCAGGTCTCTGCGTTCCGTCAGAGCACAGTGGGTAAGGGCAGGGTGAGGGGTGGGAACTGGGGGGCAGAACGTTGACCGCCACTACTATCACTTTCCTGGGGTGACTGCCAGCTTCTTTACATTTCAATTATCCACTTAGAACATGAAAGAAACATGATGAACAACCGGCTGTCTTTTTTAGCATTACTGCAGTTCGAAACAGAAATTTAAAAAACAAAAATATCCATTACCTGCGGGTCCAAATGTTTCTGAAGACTTTTCCAATATTCCTGTTGGGTCCGAGATGAGGGAATAGAAGTTGAGCAGCTTGTACATGTTCTGCCAGCACTCGGCGGAGGGCTCGCTCTGCTCGGACACGGTGATGGAGTCCGAGTCGTCCATGTGGAGAGGCATGTGGTCCACCACGTCTTTGGAGCCTTTCCTGGACACCTTTGAAGTTCTTCTTTCGGATCTTCCGACTGAGTTCTTGTTTCGAGATTCCTTTTTGTTATTCTCATTGTTGGTCCGTTTGTTCTTGGCATTATTTACTCTGTTGGCTCCATTGAGGCTTCCTCTCGAGCTGCGGCTGAAGTCGGATGAGCGGAAATCCCGATGCTTTCTGGTTTTGAAGGTGGGTGTCGGGGACGCTGACCCGGCTGTGTATCTGCTCAGCTTAATGTCGGTCTGGGTCGCTTTGATGTCATCTATCATTGTGCTGAACTGATGAATGAGACGGACCAAAGCCATGTCTACATGCTGGCTTATTGACTGGCAGGAAATAGTGAAGTTGCAGTGGAAAGTGTTGTAGTAACGCTTGTTGAGATCATGAAAAGAAAGGGCGCTGGTGGAGTTCTGAGGGGTGCACACCGACTTTTCCATCACCACAGCACTGATGCTGAAGGTCTCCAGCATCAGCGCTGGTTTGAACTCAAGTGGAGGAAGGTTCACATGGCCTTGCCTAAAAATGTGCAAAACAAGGGGAAAATGACAAGGTTATACTTCCTGTTTTCTAGAACAGTATGATCTTTATTAATTTATCAGCACAATAATCTCCAAGGTAATATACATAAGACATTTAAATAATTTTAAGCAAGAGACCAAGTAGAATACGCTTTTTCACTAGACCAGCCTTGTATGAGCTGGAAATTGGGCCTTGAGTTCCCCTTCTTGATCTACTCTATCACTGAACAGTCAAAAACAAGACTTATGTTAAATTTCAGAGAAGTGATAAAACAATTTTTTGTGCCATCGATGGTATGAGAATTTAGTCAATTATAGGCTAATTAGGATACTTCCCTTAACTATCCTCTCCCCATTTGTTAAATATATGGTTTATATATACAATTTCATCACATTTTATGTAATTTGATTTCTATTTGAAATGAAACCCTGCCAGCATACTTTGCAAAGTTGAAAGTGGTGAGGAAAGCAACTGAAACAAAAATGAGACATGCACACACAAAAGCATAGAGCCTTTATAAAAATTATTTTTGGAAATTCTCCTGCTTATCTAAAAATTTTCATGTAGGAATATTACAGTCAATTTTAATATTAAAGAGCCCCAAATTCCAGATTTCCAAAAACCAACTACCAGTAACAGTAAATCTCAAGCACCAAAATTGTAAAGGATATTTGTTTACCTTTTCTTCCATGTACAATATGAATGTGTAGCCAAATAGGTCACATTTAACATGGAATTTTTTCTATTGGTAAAAACAGAAGCTACTCCAATGATCTCAACTGAACTTAAAAAACTTATAACTAAACAATAATTCCTTAATGAATACTAGCATTTCTTATTTTATAAGAAAAATCCACTTTGTAGTATAATTCATGAAAATGCACAAGTTTATAGGAAGCCTACAATCAAGGCTAAACTTGTGGTCAGAGAAGACTGGATTTTGAGAATTAGAACAGATAAAAGAAAGAGAAGGCGCAAAAGAAATTAAAATAATCTACAACTACAAACACAACAATTGAAAACATGAAAGGGAGGCCAGAAAATCTTAAAGAGGGGAGATTCAAGTAAAAGGGGAGAAAAATCTGGGTATATAATGAAGCAGTCATTTTAAGGCAAAAGCAGCCTGATAGAATCAAAGTCAAAATTAAAATCTAAAAATATTAAATCACTAATATGTTCAACTATCTTGGTTTGAGATAGCAAAGACATACAGAAACTAGTATTTATGAGGACTTAGCATGTGCCAGAGCTAAGCGATTTAATAACTCTGCTGGCTTTAACGTCTGAGAGAGTTACATAAGCTTATACAAGAAAGTATAACCCAGTAGTAATGCCTGATACTTAGCAGAATGAACAATGTGCTACAAAGAAAAGCCCAGACAAGACTGAAATTAATGACCAGGAAAAGTATACTGTGACAAAAGTCTCCAAATAAATAAGAGTTGAAGGCAGAACTCCAGGAAACCTAAGAAATAAAAGCGAATGGTGGGCTAGTGATAAGAAGGCAGAGCACTCAGAGCAGATGCGACTGTAGAAAAATGTAAAGGACTAGTAAGCTTGGCTAAACCCAAGGCAGCAAGTTCAATGTCACTCAGGAAAGCGTGGCCAGGTGAAGGCTAGTCTGCAGCAATATTATATGTCATTTAGTAGGCTAATAAGTATGCTTTAACTATAATCATAATATCTGAGTATACACACATATAATCATATATATGAGTATACAGATACATATAATCATATATGCACACAAAAACATATGTAAAATATAATTATGTATAACCTAATTATATATGACAGTACATAAAGTATATGTGCGTATACATATACACACATCATATATACATATAAATTTATATGAAAGTCAGCTACTGCGAATAGAAATACAAGTCTAACTCAGAGGTTTTACCTCTAACCAGGGACTATCAGCAGGTATTAATGTTTTGGTGTCTGGGTTTGATGATTCCAGTGGGAATGGATTTCAGTTATGTATGTTTTAGTTATAATACCAGTCCCCGACAACATGCTTCAAATTTTTAACAAAAATTTACTATGAAAAACTGCGTAAAGCACAAACCTGTTGCTAGCTCTTCTAGTCTATACTCCACTGTGTAATAGCAGGTGTGCATCATGATCAGTGACCAATCACATCACTTGTCAAATTTTCTGATTGGTCAATGCACATTTGTTATTCTTTTTATACCCAACCAGTGAAGCATGTAGCTGTGTTGCCTCCTTGTGATAAACTCATGAGACATTTACAAAAATGGATAATCAAAAGAGAGAATTGGACAGCAAAGATGAAAGTGCAGTAACAAAACAAAGATATGCTGGTAGTGAAATTCAAGTAAATGTAAATGAAGTTACAGAAGAAACAGCTAATATGGGAATGTTGACTCTTCCACTATTCTAGAAATTAGATAAGCAGCCAGAGGAACTCAGTGAAGGCAGACTGTTGGCATAAAGAGGAAACTGGTTATGACAAATAGAATGAAGATATCCAAGAGGAAGTGATGGTGGCAAAACATTTCATAGTAAAAGGAACTTGCGAAGATACTTCATGACATGGAAAACACAGAGGATAAAATTTTGGAAGCTGATCAATACTTAGAACAGAATGTGACATTTTTCCGAGGCACATAAAACGTGCTCATTCTATAGTGTAAGTTACATGATAAGAAGGCGAGGACTATTCAAACTACCCTTTGATGAGTTTTTTAGAAAGAAATAAAAACATTGTGTTTCCTAGTGTTTCTAACATTTGAAATTACCATGTACTAAATACTAGTTTTACTATATTTTTTTGTTTCTCAATATATTTATAATAAACGATAAGAGAACTTTAAATTTTTTGACAAACATTTTGCACAGTCACAAAACAAAAGTAATAATTTTCCCCACTAGTTTAATGATCATTGGGGCCACTTTGCAGTGCTTCAGCCTGCATGTCATCGTTACAGTGCCACACAATTGTGCAAAGCAAGGGCTGACTTATATTAATAGAAAAGACAAGGCAATTTCCATGGTCCTGTGTCATTAGAAAATCCTCAGAGATTTAGACCTGAAACAAAATTTAAGAAAGTTGTATTTTTCATTACATAATTGCCATGAAATTTTTTAAAGTGATTTGTTAAATTATTTAATATTTTAAATAGAATATTTCAAATGAAAAATATATTTTACTTGGCTGTATGTTGGATACACATCCATTTTACTTTTAATTTACCACCCTGCAAAAGCACAAACTGGATGAAACCAAGAATGTTTCAAAAACCTCTTGTCATAAATGCCACCTGTGTCCATGTTCTATTATTCCTGTACGCTTGAGCCAGACTCCCCCAAAGTAACACTCCAAGTTTACAAAAGATGAGTCAGGTCTTATTAGTAGGCACATTATTTCCTATGCAGGCAGTAAAGACACTGAAGAACCACCCATGACGATAAAGAATGCCAGTGAGACGCTTCTTAATGCGCACGCGCCACATTTAGCACCTGTGTCTATATCTGATGCTGTCCTCTCAGTGACTTTCACCCAGCTCCTACCGGCCCCAGTCAGCTCAGAGAGGAGGTGAGTAAATTGTAAGTATGATGCATACAATTGCATAAGATCATGAAAAGTCCACGACTGCCACAGTAAATACATCCTAGGTGTATATGTTACACATGTACTATGTGTACTTCGGCCGGCCCTCAGGTATGTGCTAACCTGGTACAAAAACAGCGTAGGAACAGGCCCCATAACCTGACGATGTGGCTGTTATTTCTGTTAACTGGAAATGAGCGTCTCACTAAGATATTAAAATCGCTTTCTCATTAGCATTATAAGAAAGCAAAGTTCAAAAGCAAACGGGTTATAACCTTAGTACAAAATTTAATATAAAAACAACAATGCAAGACACCTTCTTGCTCTTTTGCCTTTTCTCTCCTTGGCTGTGTCTGAGTCCACGATGTCTGCTCGGAGGCAGTCCAAAGTCCCCGAAAATGAAAGGTGTTCCCCGAAGTACATTCGGTAGCACAGCGGCATCGCGTCCTGTGACTGGATCCCTGTGTGACTCAGGAGAGGCTTGAAAACGACCTAAAAGACACAACACATTCGCATTCACTCCATGTAGAATTCATCATCTACCGTGGCTTTTTTCCTTATCCCACCTCAGTCCATATTACTGTAGTGTGAAACAAACAAAAATAAAAGGTCTTGCATAATACAGCTCTAATTTTACTTAAAACTTAATGGTATTTTTGAGCACCTATTATGTACCCCTCATCTTCAAATTAATCATAAGGACAAAGATTCCTTGATCCTGCCTGAGTGTCTGAAAATACAAGAAAAGTAAAATTACGAATTAGTTTAAATCCTTTTGCTTCTTGCTTTTAAAAAAGGCATGAATACCTGCATTTCCATAAAAAGCCAGTACATTGATTCACAAAATAGTTTATCAATGTCCTGTGTTAATATAAAAACATTTCATGTATTACGAAAACTTGACCTATTTTTAAATGGTATCACATGGTCATAACAGTCATTTCACATTTATTTTCTGACAAAGAACTTCCTTTATACTGTGAGTATCACACCTGCTTATGGAAACTACTCTGGTAAAATCTCTAGTTAACTGAATTTTGTACTCACTGAGAGCTAACCCAAACTATATGAGGCAAATAACTATGTGTTTAGTGAATATCTACAGATGCTTAATTTGCATGTATAATGAACCCATGTCCTTTTTGGAAGGCTCCTCCATTTTGCATGAAGGCTTCAGGCAGATGGCACAGAAAAAGGTTTTCACCGGAACTCCAGGGTTCACCTTCCAAGATGCCCAGCTGCTGAGCACTACCAGGGGAGGGTCACCACAATCAGGGACAGAGCGCCTCACCTGCGCGTCAGCCAGCTGAACCGCGGGAAAGCCCTGGTTGGCTTCTTCTACACCGGCCACGTCATCCTGACTCGTGCTGTGCTGCGAGTGGGTCCCATCCAAAGTGTTCTGGTCACTAGACAAGACGGTGTTGAAATCTGACGCTGAGGGTATTGTAGGAAGATTGGGTGCAACACCTACCAGGGTAAATGTTCAAGAATGAGATCGAAATTACTGGGAAATAAAAAATAAAAGGGCATAGCAAAGTAAACTTATGAAACCTGTACGTAGCAGTATTATCAGACCATTTCAATGTAAAGAAAAAAATTAGCACTGTTAGGTTACTTTACAGACATAATTTATTAATGAAAAGTGAAATTAAACTAATTTTCAGAAAATATCAGTCATTGTCACACATGATGTCTGTATTCCAGCCAGTCAATCCACTATATAGGATTTCATGGCTGGACAAACATTGGCTACCCCACAAGGTTTCCCTGAGGGACAGTTACAGACGACAGCAGCAGCGCTACAAAAAGCGGCTGTCGGAGGTGACGCCATAGGTGTCCCAGGATGACACATCCAAACCTCTTCCCAACTCGGCTTTCCAGAGGAGGAATAAATATGAAATGGCGCTACTTCTCCTCTCTTCCTCCCTTCATCCTTTAACTCGCCAGGCAAAGGACCCGTGATAGACAGAAAATGTCCCCTCCTCGTTCCCTTAAAATTTAAACTGTGCAATAGTGACTCTGGTACCAGAAAAGTGCTGACAGCTGGGGAAGTAACCTCCTTCCATCTCCTTCAATCAAAGGCCAGTGCTAAGGACTCACACGCAGTTAGAGTTCGACTCCAGTGCAGATACAAAAGCGGTCCACACACCAGCAAGAAAAAGGACTGCGCAACTAGTCACATGTCAACCACTTTACACAATTTCGTATTTTCTGTCTGAACAAAATTTCCTAGCGATCCAAATAGCTATCACACAGATTAATTTTAGCTTACTTCAGTAACTAGAATCGAAGGCTCCTCCACATATTCTTTTTTTTTAAAAAAGTTTTCTACAAAAAATACATACATGTAAATTTGGAAAAATACAAAATAACAGAAAAGGCAGGGTGACTCCACCTAGGTTTTAGGAGACAGTCCCATGCTTCTTTGTGAACCCCCTGCCAGGCCTCTGCTACTTACACATATTCTTTTAACATTAATAAAAGCTCTCGTTCGTTTTCCTCCTAGAGGGTAAGACGCTTCCTTTATTCCTCTTGGTATTCCTTAGATTTCATGAAATACTTAAGTCGTCATGAAGAGTGTGAAACACTAGTTATTATGTCTCAGAGGAATCTGGATACACTGAAAATTTTTCTGTAGGTACTTGATGTAATTACACTTAGCATTTTTTTATTTATCTCTTTCCGGTGTCTTGAAAATTAAACCAGCCACATTAAGTGGAAGTTTGAACTCTTTAAATTATAGTCTCACATTTGACGTTTGCCTTTCCACAAGAGCGCCGAGCCACGGCTTCTGCCTTCCTCAACTGTCGTATTATCAAGGCATTTCATACATGGGCCAATTTCAACTAAATAGCACTTAAACGTTTGAGATTTTTTTTAACCATTCTCTCAAAAACAGGTTTTGCTACAACTTCCCAGGTTCCCTGTGGACAGTTAAGAAAAACAACGTGCCACGTGAATACCTGTGGGAAGGCTGTTGTGCCCTGACTTGGTCACAGGAGACTCCTGGACCACACTTCCTCGATTACCCACAGCATTGGACATCCAATTGTAGAAGCTCACAGATGACGGCTCTGACAGCAAGGGGTGCTCCGACAGCATATCAGAAGTCATCGTGTTTCCTGAAAGTAAAATATTCTTTAGCATTACTCATGTTCTAAGGAGCAGAGAATGTGATGTATGCAATGTTTTTCAAGTCACGTTAAAGTATCTATCTTTGCAGATGTTTTCAAATTTACAGCATGATGCTGGTGTTTGGATATTAAGGCATTAATAAATAACTTATTATTATACCGGGGGAATTCGTTGTTGGCTGGTCTAGACAGCAGCCCAACCACACCTCATTTCACAGTAATGTCAAATGCTGCAATTTAAAAACACAGACTGAGGGCATGAAGACACCAACAAGTGACAAACAGAAGTTTTCCAAACTACCGTCTCAGAGACAAGGGAAGGTTAGCTATGCACCCAAAGTACGCATCTGAATAAACGTTAAGTCGGTTTTGTTTTTGTCCTTGTCCCACAGACGTGACCTTGTGATTGTCAAAACTGAGGCTGTACCTGCTCGTGTCAGGGAGCTGCTTTTCACGGCTGCGCTGCTTCTCTGAGGGGTCCCTTCCAGGAGGTTGTGCAAGCTCGGGAAGCTTCCGGTCAGGTAGCTGAGCAGGCTCTCCTTCCTTGGGCTCTCCTTCACTGGCATCCCAGCACGGCCCGCGTGTACCGGGGAGTCTGTGGCGGTGTCCCCACTGGTGTAGCTCAGAGAATGGTAGGGGTGGATGCCCTGCGGAGGAAACATGGCTCTTCCTTACGTGTAAACATGGCTGCCGACACCACGACTGCTGTCAGTCTTGTACTCCCGCTAGTTACCGCTCACACCGACACCAAACAGATCGTGTCTCCCAGGACTGTGGTGAACCTCACAGGTTCTATAACTCCAAGTACAGCCTGAAGGACAGCCTGGATTATCATTTCCTTATTTTAACTCTAGATTATTAGCTCCCTGTGAAACCTGAAGGGGGAATCTGGTGGCAAGACTTCTATCCTGAAATCCTTCCTACGACCCTTCTTGGTACCTTGATCATAAACCTCTGTATTATCAATGGGTTCTCTGTAAAGGTCTAACATGCCAAAATGAATTTCCAGCAATTCTGAGGAAAAACAAAAAGGTCCAAAGCTACAGAATTGTCCAATCTCTACCTGTTCTGTCACGTCTAAGAGAAAAACTTCAGATCAGTTTAAAACAGTACAAAAAAATGACTATACAGACAGGAAGACCCTGAGAAGTAGAGAGCTGAAACAAAGCATTTGTATTTTCAATTCTTTGGAGGACTTTTATAATCCATAAACAAAAGAATGTTTGAAAAAATGTATGAAAGAGAAATACACTATCTGCAAAACCCCCAGTATGACTAGAAGGTTTGGAAAAACCATCACCCAGGAAAAAAATCTGAGACAGATTAAGGAGTTCAAATTTAAAGTGTCCAGGCCTTCTATACCAGAGAAATAGAAGAAGCTTAATAGTCCAAACATTTAAAAATTTATTATCAAACTATCACCGAATGTTTCAATTAAAAGGGCTATACTTGGGCCGGCCGAGTGGTGCGATGGTTAAGAACTGGCTTGGGATGCCAGAGGGCCCTGGTTCGGATCCCACATATGAGGGCCAGTGACACTGCCCTCTACAGCTAAGATGCTGAACAACAGCTCAAACCTGGAGCTGGGCTGCCGTGAGTCGCCGGCGACGGCGTAGGCTGCAGCCCCTGTGGCAGTGGGTTGCCATGGGCTACCGTGTGTAGCCAGCAGCCAGCGTGAGCGGCCAGCAGCCGCAGTGAGCGGCCGTCCAGAAGCCGGCGACTGATCTGCCTCACCCGCCAGGGAAGAGCGCAATGATGGTGCCAACTTGGGCCAGTGAAGCAACGTCCTCCACAACTAGACTGAAGAACAAAACGACAGCAACTTGTCTGTTCCCCTTCCCCAATTCCCCAGCGCTGTTCCCATCCCCCCAATTCCCCAATAAAAATCTTTTTTTAAAAAGGGCTATACTTATACAGAATCAAAACTTCAAAAGCACAAATGACTATGCAATGAAAAGTAAGTATCCCCTGAGCTGCAGTCTAGACTCTTCCCGCAGGGATCTTCTTACTGGTTCTTACCTCATCTTCCATAAACGGTTATGACCATAGAAGCACACACACATACTATCCTTTTCTTAACACACAAATACACACTGTCCTATACTTTGGTTCTGCTTTAACCGATGCACTTTGGTGATCACGCCATAACCACTTAGAGATTTGCTCAATCGTTGCAGTCTTCATCGGACGCACGTGTATCAGGATACACTTGCTTACTAGTTCTCAAGTGGTTAGTCATCTATGGGGTTTCCATTATTTTCCTATTACAAATTGTGCTGTAAACAACACTACTGGACATGTGTCTTGGAGCATTCTTGAGCATTCATTCTTTAGAATGAGTTCCTGGACATGGACATACATTTTAATTGCGGTACAAACTGCCAAATTGTTCTTCAAAGAGGTGCCAATTTACATGCCCACAGTACTGTATGAGAATGTCCGTTTCTTCACATTTTCACCAACAACATACACTATCAAACATTTCAGCTTTTTTCAGATAGGTGAAAATGGAAATCTCATTTTAATTTACATTTAATTATAATAAACTATATTTTCATATTTCTATATGTATATCTCTGTGAACTGACTTTACTTTTTTCTTTGGCTGCACCTTTTTTCTTAGTGATCAGGAAGAGGTCTTTATATGTCAGGAAATTAGCCCTTTGTCATATGTCTGTTTTGTTTACAATAAACTATTTTTTCTGTGTAGAAATTTAATATTTTAATGCAGTCAAAATTATCATCTACATTATGGATGCTGGGTATTAATGGAGGTCAAGACCCAGACTTTCAAAGAAAGTTAAAATAGTACCTGCTGCTTTCAGTGCTCAGAAAAGCAAACTACCAAGAGAAAAGTAACCCAAGGAGGCTCCTAGTGTATCCCTGTCTCGGGTGAGGAAACTCACACACACTGCAGATAAAAGCTTGTTCGCAAAGCAACTTAGTGGCAGAGGCGGGACTGACTCTTCAGAGGGCGTCAGCACTTTGCTCTATGTGCATCTTATCAAGCACGGGTTAAATCTCTTAACACCAAACAATGCAATTAGAACCATAAACTAGCCTAATTCAAACTGTACACTGATCATGTACAACAATCTCAATATTGTATTTTATTGAATGCAATATTCAATAAATTGAAAAGAGAGCCCAAGTGTTGGTAATTAAAGGAGTCCTTATTCATATTAACTACTGATTCATGATGTAACTTTGAAAGAAATGTGTACACTGAAGTTACTAATCATGTTAATTTCAACGTAAAAATATTACTTTTACTAAATTTAAATATTTAGGGTGAATACCTAATACTTAAACTTGAGATAGCAAACATTTAGGTATTCACTGCAAGTCTAGATAACACTAACCAAAATAGCAATAATGTACCTTTATTTTTAATGCAGAGTCACTGTGGGTGTGAGTCTTAGAAAGTTTCCTCATTATCTCAGCTCCAGTCACAGGTCCAGACCCCCCAGGAGGAGGCCGGTTGGCTGTTCCTTCCAGTAGCATTGTGTGTTCACTGACGGTGGCTGAAACAGTTCAAAAGAACAAGTGGGCTGTAGATTAGCAGACATTTTCTTGAAACGTCAACTCCAGTGTTCCTGATGGTGTAACTACCCTCAACCTTCTATATTCCCCAACAAATTCATTGTGGAATCTGTTTTAATTGTCATTCTTTCCTTTACTCTTCAAACCCTAATTTTCTCATTGTCTCAAGAAAGGAACAAACAGCTTTTACTGAATCTCACATATGCCACTCAAATGGTATGGAAATCAAAACCTAATTCAGCTGAGCTCAAGAAAGACGGAATTTTCACAGATTAACAGGCACTTGCAGATAATCAATTAGAAGAGATATTTACTACATTATTCTTTCAACTTTTGTGTAGATTTGAAATTTTTCAAAATAGATAGGAAACAAAATTCAGCCTATTCCTCATAACACATTCATTTATTAAATGTAAGTAAAAAGTTCTTGGAAAACCAAAAAAACTGAATAAAATATTATATACTAATGTTCTGAAAGCTCTAATTTTAACACTACTCTCCTTTCTCATAGTACTTTCAATATTTTTTCAACCTATTGTAAGATGAAGTGCAGTGAATATTACATTTCATGATAATAAAAATTAAGCCCTTATGGGCCAGCCGAGTGGCTCAGTTGGTTAAGAGCTCGCTCAAGAGTGAGAGCTCTGAGCAACAGTGGTTCGAGTCCTGGCCCGAGCTGAGCTGCCGCTGAGCTGCCAACAGGTGGCAGGATGGCTCAGCTAAAAAAATTTTTTTTTAATTAACCCTTGTAACAGCATTAAGTGTGGATGTACATTTCTGAAATGCGTATCTACAGCCTGTGATGTGACACAGCCATGATGCTGACAGAACTGGAGGCTGAGTGCAGGCCTCCAAACATTGCATCAATTTAGGGTCAAACAGGCACCAGGTAAAATTCAAAGATTCCTTTAAAACTGTGGCATAGGGGACGGTGATAAGTAGACAAATGTAAAGTTTAAAAGGAGGTTAATGTGTTTCATTCCAAACATTCTATTTCTACAAAGGTGTCTGTTGTTTGTACTAGACAGATTAGGAGAAGTCTACTGTATGTCATAAAATTAAACTTAAAAATCAAGTCAATATAAAGACTCCAACATTATCACCATTTATTTGAACTAATACAAATCATACTTACATAATTAAGCCAAGACAAAGTCAATTTTCAAATTTGGGACCCAAATTATTAAAATTATCACATGTACTAGGTTACCAAGTTTATAATAGCTAGCTAAAATATTTACAAAATTACCTGCATCAAATTCGAATTCTGCCCCATCAGCGCTGGTGTCACTTTGAAGACCACCTCCATTGTCTAGCCCAAGTGTGTCCTCATGTTCGTGGTTCACAACTGCCTGGGGCTTCAGGGGCTGAGCTGGTCGGTGTAAACTAACCCCTTTAAAGGCTGGGGTCACCACAATAAACTTCATCCACTGCCTTGCCAGTGCAACCAAACCTTTCTTTAAGGTTACCAAAGCAGGAAGTCCATCACTCTGCAACAACAGTGATGTTGTTAGAGTAAGCTTACTGTAACCGTGTAACCTAAGTTGTTTGGCATACATTTTTCATTTAAATCTCATAACTCCATTCAGAAACGAGGAAACTAGAATTTACATGTTAAGTAATTGGTCCAAGGTTACACAAGAGAGTCAGTATCTCAAACTGACTGCAGAACTCAATCTCTAAACACAAGGTTGCATCTTTCTGTCACAAACAACACAGCAGCTCCAGGTGAATAAGAGACTAAGTGTGGGGTGCAAAGCTGGGATTCTTCTAAGAAGTATTCAATCCACTTTACCTTTCTGCCCAACTGAAGATTCAAATGTATTTTGAAGAACCTGAATATTCATTAAGCAAACAGTGAAATGAAATTACTCCCTTCAAAGATTAGGGAACCACCACTATTTTTAACATTTAAAAAATACATTACCATAGTTAAATGCTGGACGTAGATGGATTTGTAAGTGCTTTGAAAGTTAAATGTATTATCAGTAACAATTACATAATTTAGAATGTATTTTGTTCCACATGGTGATGGCTGTAAGAAAATGTGGCTGTGTTTTCTGTCGGAGCCTTAGCCTGACGAGAAAATATCCGACTCCTCTCCATCCCTTTCCCACAATTCCTTGTTAGGAGAAATGGCTTTGGTTGAAGAGTTATTTACTAGACAGCAGGAATCACCCACTTACTCTCTGAGGAACATCAGGTCCCTTAGCCTGACCTTTCATTCTGAGACTCAAGTAACGAGGGTCATCCTGTGGTTCTTCGTCTGACTGGAGAGCATATCTGGGCAGAACGCCCGCCCACGGGAAGCGCCCGTCATTCTCTCTGTTCTATTATACTTTCTCTGCCTGTGGCTAGATGGGCAGGTGAGCCTTGCACTGTGGACCTCTCAGTCCTAAATTCTCAGGGTGGGAGTCTACACCAGCCTACACTACACCAGCCTCAGGTCAAGTACCTTTTCCAAATACATCATTTCCTAGAGTCTTTGATTGCAGGTTATCAGGAACTTGACTGGCCATAGGTGGTATAGATACATAGATCTCTAATTTGGGATCCCTAAAATTGTGTTCTCTATGGACCAGGAGCTTGGAAAACAGAAGGGAGTGCCTCAGGCTCTAACCCCCTCATCATGATGTGTTGTCTTCCGGAGTGTTTTGCTAGGGGCAGAGGTGTATTGTATGTATTTTGTACCATTATATATTCTTCCCCTCAGTCACTAGTAGACATTTCTGTGAAATCTGACTCTGGTGATGACTCTTACTTGAACCCCATTATCCCGTTGGCTTCCAAGGCCTTCTTCCCTGGCTTTCCTGCTCTCCTCTCCCCTCCTCAGCTCTCTGGGTACCTCTATCCACCCTTCCTACCCCCTTTCATGCTGGTATTCTTCAGGGATCCATCCTGGCCCAGTTTCTCACCCACACGCCATGCCGAGCTGTCTCATACATATCCACAGCTTCTAGCACCTTTGCGCTGTCCACTCCCACGTCAGTAATCTGAGCCCGCCCTTGACTATAGGCCTGAACTTCTACCCGCAGTTGTCCTCTGGAGTTCCCGCATGCGTCGCACACCCCATGGGTCAGTGGCTCCTCGATGGAACAGAGGCTTGTTTAGAGCTGACAAATGGCTTCAGGAACTCACCATCGTAGCATCATCAATGATGGAGTAATTCGCCTGGTGCAGGTAGTGGTGTAGTATATTGCACAGTAAACATGAAGGGTTTTCTTGGAGAAAGCGGGCAAGTTTTGTGAGTCTGTTGTACTTACTTCTTATGGGGAAATGTACACTTTTATTCTGAAACAAAGCAAAAATCACAGGTTTAGAATGATGTATTAAAAATAGTACCAATAAAAGATATACAGTAATTAAGGACTTGCAATTCTGTTTCATAACAATGGTGAGTCCTAAGGACTGTTTTCAATAATAAACTGCCTAATCCCTTGTACTGTTGGAAGACTTACCTCTAACGCCTCGGTCATTATGCATCCCATAACGGCACAGATTCTCAGCGTTCCCTCAGTCTCCAGTTTGTTCAGGGATGACTTGAGTTGATCAATGGGGACGAGCCATGCACCCACAGCTGGAGTCGCAGTGCTTAGGAGGTTCAGCTGCCTTTAAAAATTTGTTTTTAATTATAAAGACAAGTGTAAGATTTGTATTTGAAACAATCTTCCATATCTACTATACTTAGTGGCTATTTTATTTAGGCAAAATTACTTTTCCTTTTGACCACCAGACAAATTATGAAGCTATAACTAGGATATGCAAACAACAGGTAATAGAAAAGAAAAAATAATATATACTAGCCTATTAGAGATGAAAAGAATAAAAAGTTTATGGAAGGGTAATATGTAAAGTAAAACCAAGGCCCTAGAAAAGAAAAAAGGTCAAACAAGCTGAGAATAATGGCTACGGAAAGTATGAAGTAGCAAAGATGGGGAAAGGTGGCAACCCTAATACTGGAGATATCAGAAAAATAATTCAAAAAACCATATGAAAGAGAACTGGATGCTATTTAAAATAAGGAAACACCAGGAGACAGCACCGCACTCCTACAGCCTCTTACCTAGAAAAGGCGTGTGTAGGAGACCGCACGTTGGTGGGCGCCGCGAAGCTAAACCAGATCTCCTGGATGGTCAGCTTCATGCTGCAGGAATCGGGGGGCGGGGGCATGAGGGGGAGGTCTTTCTTCAAGTCATCAGATTCGACTCCTTCATCCTATAAAATAGAATACCAAAAGCTTTGTTTAGGGATGTTAAGTGTCATTTTTCCAGATGAAGAAAGTGAGAGGGAGAGGTTTTGTAACTTGCCAGTGGTCACACAACTGCGCAGTGGAGGAACGCGTGAGGCATGGGGTCTTCTGTTTCCTATCGCCGTCTGTTTCCCTTTCCATTTTAACAGAATATTTCAAACTGCCCACTACAGTGCCATAAGCAGCAGCCCATGTTTAAATAAATAACACTGTACAAAAAATTCTTAGTTACCTTATATGCTAGAAATCTAAACCTATATTGAGAAGCAGGGATAATAGTTTTAACATGTATAGTCACCACTGCAGAATGCAGGGGGGTAAGAAGCATAATATGAAAGAAACAAGAATGCCAACTGCCTGTCCCGTCTCCTTCAGGCCTCCAGTTCACCTTGAGAGATCACTGGTCGGGACAGAAAAGATGGGCACTTTCTCATGGGTGATGAAGGAATGAGGGACACCCACGAAACAGCTGTGAATCCTACGTGTTGCAAAAGAGTGTCAACTACAGCCCCTAGCAAAGTCAGCACTAAATAGCAGTCCACACTCCCTTATTTGCAATCCTAAAATCCACACATTCAGAAAATCTAAAACTTTCTGTAAATGCAGCATCAAACTCTGACTGAACTGATGAGAAGTATTTATCCCACCTGGTGTTTTTATTACAGTTGTGCTACAGAAACAGTTAAAGAGCTCAAGATGAAGTGCTGCGTCCGATTCCTCCTGGGGGTTTATGTCACACAGTGCACACCATGTAACCTTTCTTCTAAAAGGAAGAAATCGGAATTCTCAAATACACCCGGCCCACGTGTGGGAGCCAGGCACAGGGTACAAAGACACACAAGACAGTCTTGAGGAAGGTGAAACTTTAAAAAAAGAAAGGGGGCTTGTAGACAAGCAGCAGCTAATTAGAACAGCATGTGAAGCAAAGACTAATAAGCTTGATTTAGATTGGCTGAATTCTTGGTGCCAATGCACATGTAAATGAGATCATCGGAAAGGCCACTGGATACAATCCTGGAGCTCAGGTGAAGGGGTGGTGCTAACAGCCTAACCGATGGGAAGGAGCAGTGTCGGCAAGTTATGGAGCTCGAGGAGGAGCGAAGTGAGGGAGTGGCAAACAGCAGGAAGAGGAGAGTAGCTGAGAAGAAAACACGGGGAGAACATCCCAGTTAAGGACAAAGCACTGCCGAAGGAAATGGACCAAGAAAAGTCAGAGAGCCCAAAGACATCTATGCTGCAAGATGGGGGCTCCCAGCAAGGACAGCAGGGTCAGAGAGATCAGGGAGACACCTGGGTTTCCGTCAGGTATTTCAGTGGGTGAAAGGGAGGGAGAGAACGGCCAGCTTCCTCCCAGCTCTTCCGTCCAGGGAGCAGCTCCTACACATTTAATTTCCTTCATTAAAGCGCTAATCCCCACCTGCCATTCGAGCACTTCCAAAGACCTCACAAGAAAACTGATTCAACTCTCAAACTACCCATCAAGTCAAAATAAATACTATTTCAAAAGAAAGTCCTAGAAACCTGGGGTTCACAGTATGCCAAGGAATACTGGATACCCATGACATGTTTCTCAATTACAAGGTGGCTACTTTCCTCTTCAATTGGTCTAATTTTCCAATGACTAGAAGTGTATGTATATGTATATGTGTGTGTTTAAGCCTAAAGTTCCCAAGTTCTTACTATGGACAGACACTGAGTTAAGCCTTTCATAGGTGGTGTCTCCTTCAATCTTCACAACTCTAGAAGGTCAACATCATTACAATGCTCCTGTTACAGATGAAGAAACTGAGAGAGGGTAAATGACTTGCCCAAGGTCACCAGTCATTTAGTGGTACAACTCTTCTGCAATCTAGAATTTTAAGTACTTTCATTATTGCTGTTCCTGTATTCATCACTGTGAAATTCCACCATAATAAAAATAACAAATGAGATGCATATAAGTTTTTCTTCAAGGCTCTAACTGAAATAGGCAAATAGTGATTAAAAAAACTTAGAACTTACATGAAATACTGCCAGTAACAAAACTATTTATCTAAAAAAATGAGTTTTCCTAAAATCCTTCAAGTGACATAAAAACAAAGCCTGTTTTTTTGAAATTTTATTAACTCATTAATTCAGTAAATATTAAGTGACTAATATGAACGCAGTGCTATGCAAGGTACTATGACAGATTATAAATATATCTAGGATGTGGTGTCTACACAAATTATATTCCAGTAGAAGTATAATCACCAAAATGCCTTGACAACCATTTAAGCAGAATCCAAAACGTAGAAGACAAGCAAATATACTCCAGAAATTTTGAATTAGATCTGCTGTTTTTTGTTATTTTTCCAAAGCATTATTGTTAGAAATCCACCAACCTGTTCGTCTGAAACAGAATTTCCATTTAAATCTGAAGAAGGGCTTGGTCGGTCACAAGGAAGGTTATCCTCAGAGACGTCAGTGTTATAGCCACTGCCGGTGGGAGAATCAGAAGAATTATTGGATGTCAGCACTCCACCCCTTTCCATGACACTAGCTTTACCCATCATTCCAAAAGTATTGTATAAAATAGCACCAGACTGTCTTCCTCCTATAAAAAGAAAAGAATTGATTTATTACAAACAGTGGGTATCTCAATGATGTACTCCACAAGATCCATAAAGATACAAATAAAAAGCTCATAATGATCTTTTCTTTTTCCTCACCCAAACTTTGCCCCTATCTATAAAAGGGACATGAGATTAGATTGTAGGCATATACAACAACTCTTATATATGACTAAACCTAAAAGTCTTACCCACAGTCCAGCCTTCCCATTTTAACGTATTACTCAATAATGTAAAAGAAAACAGGTATAATTGTAAATCGGCCTATTTTGGTGAACAAAGGATTTACAGTATTTTCATCCTACACGGCAAAGCTCTGTGAATCAAAGATCCAGTTCAGAAAGATGCAAGCTTTCAAAAGCTGGGGGCTCTGTTATGAAGCACTGAGGTTTTGTAAGTCTAGACGCTCTGCTAGTTCTGAATCACACAACGGAGAGAAGTGGGATGGGGCACCCACCCCTGGTGAACAGTCCCAGGTACCACACTTTCTCCTGAATTTAAAAACACCTACCTTTTATGGTTAAATTTTCAAGTCCACATTCAAACATTATCCAGCCCCATTTTTCTTGGCTGGGACCTATTCGAGTTACATCTGGAACAGCCTGCTGATCAGTTTCATCCACAAAAGTAAACTCGTCCAACTCTTCAAGAGTAAATAAAACTTTGGATTTCTCAAAGGGAATAGCAGTGATGGCACAGGTACCAATATCTATGATCAAAAAAGAACAAAACCACCATTTTTAAAACAAGAGGTTTGTATATATTTTTTGAAACACCAAACAATGTAAGCATTTGGCTTGGTGGTTGTGTTTAGAAGATATCTTAGCAGTCTGTCGAAAAGGAAAATAAACAAATGAACCAACCAACTTCTAAAATAATACTGTGCAATGTAGTACTACTTAGAAAGTTCCAGAATCATGTTGAAGTAAGAGGAAGGAAAAAAGATTCCATAATAACAAATAACTGCCCAAAGGCAGGAGGAATTCATTTCTGAAAGATTAAAGGGCACTCTAAAAATCTAAAGTTAAAACGCTCCTTAATAATTCAGCTTCACAGTGAGCTATTTTTAAATACTTTCTCATCATTTTACAAAATAAAAAATTATTTTAATTATCCAGCCTTGGGAAAACTATTGTATTCCAGAAAAATTACAGCTTTTACTAAAAAACTGCTTCATGCTAACATATTTTGCATAACTACAATTTATCACAGATGCTGCCATATCCCACTGCTTACAATATGCAATATGGAAATTAACATCCCAAATAGCTGGAAGAAGTTTTCATTTTATCTTACTTTTTAAAATGTCTTTCTCTGATTACAGCTAATAAATGCAGAAAAGCAAGAAGAAGATAAAAAAACACATGTAAATTTACCACCCAAAGATAAGTGCATTTATTTGAAGTAAGTTACTTCCTAGCTCTTTAGAGATCATTTTATAAACCCGGCTTTAGCTCCCAATTTTCATGCAACAGTAAGCTAAGCCATGGTAATTTCCTCAGGTCACTAAAAATTCTTCCAAGGTATTATTTTAATAGCTATATAATACTGCATTATGAAAATAAAATACTATACATTTATGAACAGTCTTTCCTAATCAGAAAGTAAATATTAACCTACATTTTCTGTAGTTTTCTCATTATTTAATTTTTTTATTTCTCTTTAATTTCATGAACTTATTCTAATGTACGGTATAACTGGAAGATTTAAGTTGAATTTTATTTAAATGTTTTGACGAAGTAATACACTCACATAGATCAAAGTTCCAAAAAGTATGAAAGGGTATACAGTGAGAGCCCCTGACACCATACCAGAGGTCTACTCCCCCTCCCTACAGGTAACAAATTTCAGGGGATGACTGAGTATCCATTCACAGATACCCTATGTAAATACAAGCAAGGACATTAATTTCCTTTTTTTCGCCCCTATATTTTTATGCAATGGCCACCTTGGAATTTCTTTGGGAGTTTTGTCTTTGATGAATTTTTTTCTAGATAATGTGCCTTCAAAATGATACACTGCCTGCGGTCTGTGTAACGCCCAAGTGGTTATCACTGCAAACTACAGAGCTGAGCTTGGCAAGTCTTTCTGTAACTCGGGCCACTGTGATGTGCACCGCGTTAGGACCACAGAGCTCGGAGTCATGACCGATCTCTTCATGCGGAATCCTCCGGTCAAATACTTCAGCCTCAAACACAAGGGCAGTGCAATAAGCCCTGAGAAAGCCACAGCAGTTATCCCAGCCTGGAGCACACACAGGAATCACGGGACCTTCCGAGCCGACAGAATGCAGGCAGCAAATTCAAGGAAATCATTTGTTCATTCAGGACTGGTCACCTGTCCCACATGGAGATTTTTGTGTAGCAGTCATTAGAATAAGACTAGTAACCTCAATTTTTTCCTGGATGGAATCTTTGACAATCTAAGTTCATTTAAGGCTCCTTATGAGCATATGCACTGAGCTGAGTCAAAAATACTGAAATGATACGTGCTGTCTCCCGTTTTCTCCCTTACCTCACCAGGGTCTTTAAGAGGCCTAGCCATGTCTGTCACTCTTGT
Organism: Hipposideros armiger; assembly: GCF_001890085.2. NCBI lineage: Eukaryota > Metazoa > Chordata > Mammalia > Chiroptera > Hipposideridae > Hipposideros > Hipposideros armiger. The sequence continues at coordinate 6,550,546 of NW_017731351.1, forward strand.
GGCTGCTCTATTTTACAGACTTGACTATCTCCTTGTGGTATTACAATTAATTCTTTCTAAACAAGTTGTGCCAACATAACGTTTAATAAAGGGAGAAAGATTACAACGATCATTTTCTCTGTTCTGTAATGAGCAAGCAGACAGATGGTTTCCTAATTTGGAGCCATACCACTTATGTTCCTACCAAAGCTGACCTTCCATTGTGTGTGGAATGTGAACAATAAACAGGTTAGTACCACGTGTTCAGTATGTGCAGAAATACCTTTCTTATGAAATACTCAAGTGACAGCAACATTCAGAGGAAAAAATGTTTCCTCTTGCAAAATCCTCTTGTATTTATACATGTCAAAGAAAAAATATTTGTAGAATCCTACCTGTTGTATCTAGACCCCTGAGTTGCCCATGAACTCGATGAATGTTTAACTTGGCTGCAATTTCTTTGCCTTTCTCTGCTCCCGCGTTGGATCTGAGAGATCCCGATGACTGAGGCTGCATTTTAGTGGCGTGGACATACCTATCAAAATGGGATGTTCTGCTGGGTTCGGCAGTATTTGAAGACTCTTCAACCACACCTCTTCATGGAAAAGAGAAACAGTATGACGGTTAACATTTAAATAACACAGTTCAGGAAAACATTTAACTAATAAGATTTTTTTTTTAATTCCACTGCTTTAATTAAACCAATATTTTTAACAAATTCTTCAGTGTTCACCGAAAAATAGTGTGAATAAAAACAGAACTTTTAAAAACCTACGAAGTGAGATTTGAAATTCCAATACCGGTTTAGAATTTTCGGAAATGTATTAAGAGGATGGTTGAGGCTTGCTTTTACATCCAGGAAGATAATTGTGGCTTGAATTAATAAAATCTTTCTTACCTGTTCATACGAACTTGTGTAGCAATTCTGTCAAAACACAATGCGACTAGGGACACGTGACTCACACTTCTGCTAGGAGCTGTACTTGGAGATTCTTCCACTGAGGCTTGCAACAGACATAAGTTTACCTAACACACACAATGTCATAAATGACAGAATTGAAAAGTGAAAATTGTCAAACGTAATATACACAGAAAAATGAAAAACAGCTACAGTCAGGAATGGCATATCTGTGTATCTGCCAGTGAAGATGATGAAGCCTATAAATAGACTCTCATAAAATAATCACAATTCAATTCTTTCTGGATAAACGTGCAATATTTTAGTATATCTTACCCAATATTCTGCTTAAGTAAACTTATTTACATTACATTCTTACATCAGATCATCAGGGAATAAAATATATATTTTTGATATTACAATCTATTCCACTACCATTTAGTTTAGTAAATGCAAAGGATAAAAACCACCAAAATGTTCTCCTCTTTCAGGAAAATTTTCAAAAATATTACATTTTTACCTTGGGTATGCTAACATTAGCCTGAAGACCTTTAATTGTTACATTATCTTGCTTCGTTATAAGATTTGTCTGTGCTTGTCCTTGGTTAGTCGTTCCCATGGGAGGGTGTTCAGTTTTCGTTGCTCTGACATCTTGTTTGGAAGACAACTAAAAACAGTGAGAGTGGAATTATTATTTCTCAGACATTTCATGATTTCCCATCATCCACAACAGCAACTTGCTCATTCACTGTACTCTTTCATGCCCATCTATGCACCAGCTGCCATCTGAGTTAGCTCCCCAGTCTTCAAGTCCAAACCTTAGCAAACAGGGTAGAGGGAAATGATCCACAACAAAGCGAAAGCGGCCTATAGGCAGACAGACACAAATAACAATAATGGCTACTTTGTTTAGGATCACAAAATCCTACTTACTTGAGGGCAGATTTGGCTTCTCATAACTGACTCCTTGTTGCCCAGGAAATTTTTCAAATTTCTTTTGATTTGTACTCTTCTACCGTAGCTACCAATATATTTTGAATAACCGAATCACTAAACACAGTCACTCTCACTTTCACCTATTTCCAGTCCTTAATCCAAATATGACCCAGATCAATTTGAAAGTCAAATGCAGAATCTCCAGAAAAACACCAGGATATGCCGCTTAGAAACTAGCTTCACGGGTCGGACCACAGCATAATTTGAGTATCACACACGAGGAGGCAGTGATATGATTCACTGAGGTGAACAAAATAATCTCAAAAATATTGTAAGACAAGTTATCCAATTACATGGGGAAACCAAAATAATATGTAGCTTTGCTTTCTTAGAGATGAACGTAGCAGTCCTAAAAAATGCTCATTCACTTAGGACCAAAGCTCTTTAGGAAAGGATTAGAAGTAAGCTACTTCTGAAATTAAAAAAAAATAATAAAATAAGCTATATTTTCATAGTTGACTTCTACTTAACCCATAGTATAGTTATACATGCTATCTCTTATGGAGCCAATGACATATAAAAACTATTCAGAAATGTCCATGGATTCCAATTTAAATGGCCAATAAAATTTTAATACATTCAAATTTTTTCAAGTTTGGATATTATGTACCCATGAAGAATACTCAATTTGCCACACTCTCCTGAATAAAAAGTTCTCACATTTTCTGAGAAGGTAGTCTTGCTATTCTGGACAGCTTCCCTGAGGACTTGGGTGTGTAGATTGTCTACGATCCCAGCTGGATGGCGGGTGCTGGCACGATGAACCATTGCTTCAATGTATCTGAGGGAAGAGGAACAGTAAATGCAAAACGTGAGTATCACTTAACACAGTGATCTACTTTATTGAAACTGCTCCACTTATGTTCCATTCTAGATTTCAGTCATGTTACTTTAATCTCCCTAGATAAACTATAAGCTTCTTACAGGACAGAGAACCTATTATTTCCCTTTTGTCCCTCCATGAAGTAGACAGCAGTAAGAATATCAAACATAATAATTAGTTACTGGCTATTTGGTCATTTTATGCTCATCAGTACAAAAGCAAAAAAAGAAAATATAATGCAATGTAATTATTACAATATTGCAATAAAATTATTTGGGCTGAAAAAGTAACAAATGATAACTAATTGTAACAGAGACCTTTTTAAACATATTTTCATTTTTGTTTAATCAAAATAGCTATTATCAACATTCTTCTTTAAGAACATATATCACATACACTAATGATATCACATACATCTAATATTTTATAAAATAATAGCTATAGTTGCAGACAAAATTCTTACCTGTCTAAAGCTTCAGCCACCAGGGGAGTCAGAACAATATCAACGGTCCCTTTTACTTCAACTATGGCTGTTGTCCTGGTCTGAGACACTGGCTGATCCAGGGTCCACTCCTCTGTGAATGTTTCCTCATCTGTGTTATCAGCAATTTTCTTTTCCAGGGGCGTATAAGGTGTACTATGCAATTTAACAACAAAGCACAGATTACAAAGACCATGAAAAAGGGTAGAAGTTGGAGCTTCCTTAAGATGAGTGTCCACTTAAATCTACATTTATTTCAACTAAAAATTTCATGGAATTGGACTATTTATGTCCCAAGTACTTCTCAAAGAGGACAAATGTACTAAAATGCAAATGGATCAAGGATAGTTAATACATCAAATGTGAAAAACATTTTTGATATATTTTCTTGACGGGACTTTTCCAAAATATGAACACTACGATTCTGAATTCTTGTTAGCTCCCAGTTTTGATATGCCGAGTGATGGCTTGAGTATGCTAATAGAAATGCTACCGACTGCTTATAAATGCAGGGAAAGCCATGAGAGACAACAGAACTGAATTATTTAGGATAATTTGTTCATAAAATAAAATCTACAGTCAAGTAAAGAATGTGATTTCTCCGAATCAACTATGCAATTCTCATAATCAAGGAAGACAGACTTTAAATGTCAAAAGTGTGTAATTTTTACTTACTTTGAAGTTGATCCTGAAAGTTGCATTCCTCTGTCTAGTAAAGAATTAGCTGTGAGTCCCTGTTTGATAACCTAGAATCAGGTAAAACATTACTTAGAGTCTAGAATTTTAATTATTCTCTAATTTTATGCTATGGACTAATTATTTGTGAATATCCAGATGACCCTGTAAATATATTTTGACATATACAATATAAGTATTTGATAAATTGAGAAAAATCACAGAAACTATTCATTTGGCAATTTGATTTTCTGTTGCAAATGACAAGGCAGGGCTGTAAAGACTCAGCAGTGAGAGTAAAAGGCTGTCCAACAAAGCTTAAAAGTACGTGCTTCAAATGGCTTTCTTCCAGAGTTCCTTTTAAATTGAGCTTTTAAGATAATTTTCTAGTCTTTTCCCAGCACAATCAGCTTTTAAGTGGGGAAGAACCCCATAGGAACACTACATTATAAGAAAAGCTAGACTGTATTTTAGATTCATAAAAGATAAATAATACAAATAATGCGCTTAAATGATCACACTGAACCCTTTTAAATGTTAGCCAGTTATTTAGATTTAATGGAGAATAACTTTTTTTACTTATGATGTTATCTAAGGATATGAATTCCCGGACTTACTTTTCCAGATATTTGACAGCCTAATCAAACTAGGATTTATTGAAAATACCAAAATAATTCTAACCTGTCAGGTAATATTCTGCACAGCAAATACCATTCGGTTTTATGCTGGAAAATTCAGATACCAACACTTTCATATGGAATAAGGAAAACATGTGAAATCATAGCAGAAGCACCTTATCTTGGGCCAAGAAATGTGCACAAACCGAAACTTTGTCAATGTCACTAATGTCCCTTCTTCCTTTAATCCACACTTACATACATATATATGTACATGTATATCTATAAGGATATTCAACTCCATTTACCCCATTTCCATCTTACTTAAGTCCAAGCCCATCATCCCTCGCACAGACTGCTGTCACAGCCTCCTAAGTGGTCAGCTCACTTCCCCTCTTGCTTGAGATCAAATTCCACTTAGTGGCTTAATATCAAATTCCACTTAGTACATGAGGTCGCATCACATTTCCTTGAAGCTCTCACCAGTTTCCCAAGGAAGTTAACATAAATTCTAGCTGCCGAAACCCTGGTCTGTAACCCCTGCTCAGGCCTCCAGCTACCTGGGGCAGGTCCCCAGAACTCACTGCGCCTCACGCACAGACTTCTTTCCCACCTCACACCTTCGGCGAGGCTGATGCGGGCACCCCAAGTGCAGTCCCCAGGTCTTCCCAGCCTCACCTCTCATCCTTTAAGTTTCAGTCTAAATACTACTTCAGCTAGACCTTTCATGGCAATTCGATCATTAGCCCACCCCATTATTCTCTATCCCAGTATTCTTTGCTTATCTTCATAAGGCTTCTCAATTTGTAATCATATACTTATCCATTTATCTATTAACCGTCTGTCTCCCACCCCTAAACCGTAAGCTCCATGTCCATCATCAGCGCACACCAAATGCCCGACACGCAGTGGTACGTAAAAAAATCTCTGCATTAGGAATGAATACAGTAACATTTAGACCTTTAAATAAGTGTGTGTGTGTGTGTGTGTGTATATATATATATATATATATATATATATATATATATATATATATCCCACATAAGAGTCCTGAACATTGTTAATCAGTTCCATAAGATTTTATAGACTTAAATTTGGTCCTTAAAATTATAAAAATTTCTTTTATAAATGTATACTTTCATAAAATAGTTTTCATATTGGCTATCATCACAACATTTATTTTGACTTATTTTTAGCTTTCCTAAAAAAAGCTATTTACAGAAGTGGACAATAACTAATTCATACTAAATTAGAAGACCTCATATGTCAAGTGAGTGGAACTAGATTTGCATAGAAGCAGTTAAGGATTAGGAGAAAGAATACCGACTGCTAAAAACCATTTCAAAATTTATTTTTAAGATGCAGAAAATATGAATTTAGAGACTTGATCCTAATCTTAGACTATTATGTAGATACTCAAAGTATGAGACAATCAAGTATCAAAATATTCCTCAATCTGATATGCTTGCATTTATAATACCCAACAACTGAGACCTGCTCTCATACATGAAGCCATGACTTCAGAAATTCTTTCAGAAAGGTAGCTAAAATGACTGAGAGCATAATTTTGAAAACAACATCTTCAAAGTCGATTAATCTAAATAAATACGTCAGGGATGATTTGGTTTATACCTTAAAAGTTGGAACAGACAGCTGCTCCAATGATGATGAACTCTCCTCACTGGTCGGTGTGTCCAGGTCGAGCGGACGGTGCAGGGAAGACTTGGAGGTCCTTTTGTTGGCTGGGTGCTTCGCTGACCAGTTAACTACCTGGAACTGAGTGAGGTAAGTCTGGTAACAGCTCATCACGGGCTGCTGAGAAGTAATCTGTTCGCTCTCTCCCATCTTCTCTCCCTCTACGACATACAGATGTTCTGTGACATCATCCTCTCCGCCTAATGCGGAGACAAAGGAGGCCTGGGAAGGATGGGTTCTGAATGGCAGAGTTCGGGGATCCTGGATGCTTTCTCCATGGCCGGTGAGTGGGCCTTCTACACTGTGATAGATGGAACCCCTGCTGTAGTCTATCTGCTGGGTTTGTTTTTTCTTCTTTTTTCTGCCTGGGTAAGTTCCGGGGCCTTCATCGCTGCTAATGGGCTCAAATTCTTCAGCTGCAGAGAAGTAGGCCTCACTGTCAGCCATTGACATGCTGGAATCCATGGACCGGTACTGATGAAATGAATTCGAGTCCGCTGATGGTGTGTAAGGAAACGAACCAAAACTCCTTCTCTGCTTTGGTGAGTCGAGTACATTCTCATCACTTCTGGAGACGTCACTACTAAACTGGACTCCAACTGTCACAGGCTGCTTGTCCCCATAAAAGGCAGCAGTGAGGCTCTTGGTGCTTCCGAGCCGGGTGGGACACACAGAGGCTTGTCGTTTCAAGGGGGACCGCAAGGGAGACTGGCCTACCGACTTGTCCTGAGTATTAGGAGACACGGGGCTGTTTCCTGAAATTTCTGAAGGAACACTAAAACAGGAAGCAAAGCCATTACCATTTATTGCACATCATGCAATCTACTTTAAGGACAAATAGAAGTACTTATAAAATCCTTTTAGTAATTTTAGTCATTTATCTTACAGATATAGGAAAATCTAAAATTTTACAATAAAATGCCCATACAAAGTAATGAACAGCACAATATGTGTTCATACCCCATATAGTTCAAAAAACAGTGCAGGGCCGGCCGAGTGGCGCGATGGTTAAGAACTCGCTTGGGATGCCAGAGGGCCCCGGTTCGGATCCCACATATGAGGGCCAGTGACACTGCCCTCCACAGCTAAGATGCTGAATGACAGCTCAACCTGGAGCTGGGCTGCCATGAGTCGCTGGCGACGGCATAGGCTGCACTCCCTGTGGCAGTGGGTTGCCATGGGCTACCGTATGTAGCCAGCAGCCAGCGTGAGCGGCCAGCAGCCGCAGTGAGCGGCCGTCCAGAAGCCGGCGACTGATCTGCCTCACCAAAGAAGAGCGCAATGATGGTGCCAACTTGGGCCAGTGAAGCAACATCCTCCACAACTAGATTGAAGAACAAAACAACAGCAACTTGTCTGTTCCCCTTTCCCCAATTCCCCAGCACTGTTCCCATCCCCCCAATTCCCCAATAAAAATCTTTAAAAAAAAAAAAAACAAACAGTGCAGGCAGCTTAAAACAATAAAAACTTAAAGAAACCCTGAGTATAATCTTTTATCCATAATCCATGAACAATAATTCATTTATATAAGGTGTTTTTTCTTCATATCTTTTAAAAGTTTGTCCAACAAAGTATACCAATAGCCTTTGATTAAACGAGAGGCATTGACGGAGAGGGAGAAGTCAAGGGGAGCAGCAATATTCCTGACTTAGGCAACTGAGGGCGCACTGCCGTCTACTGAGGCAGAACAAGTTGACCATGACAGGCCAAAGGTCATTCTTTCTATGTCAAGCTTGAGGTCTCCATGAAACACCCAAGTAGGTCGATCAAGAAGGTAACTGGGCTTATAGGGACAAAGGTTTCGGCTAGAGTTGAAAGATGTTAGCTACAACTCCTAACTGAAGCCAAGTAGTTATTGAGACTGTCTGGGAAAATAGTACAGGCTGAGTGGAGCAAAGGGCACAGAACAAGAGTCCTGAGGGACAGCCACAGTTACCAAACGACCGCCTGGAAGAGGAAGGTGAGAAAGGGAGGGAAAAGTGGAAGATGTGAAAATAGACACTTAGAAGGCATAGCCAGGAGGTGGAACGGAAATCGGAAACGTGCTCTCCAGTCCAGAGGAAAGTGTGTTTCAAGAAACGAGTAATCAGCTATGATAAGAGGATGACGACCAAAAAATATTCACCACACTGGAAGGCCAAGACCCAAAGGTTAACAGTGGTTCGCTCTCAGTGGTAGGATGACCAGAAATATTTAGTTTCGTTCCACTTTTCTGTCTTTTCCTAATATCTGGAATGACCATATGTGTCTTACTATTACAATCAGAAAGACAATGGCAAGTGAACATTTAAAAACATGTTCAGGAAGAGAAAAACAAAACTCTACAGTGGGTGACCCGAAAGGCAAGTGTTTCTGGCCACAGCGCGGCGCAGTCATAGCCCCGTGATGACCAGGTTCCGGCTGCGCGATCACCCACCTCGCTTGGCCGTCGTCTCCCTCGGCGCCGCGCGAGAACTCCTTCTGGAGCAGATGCTCGTCCGCGCCCGAGGAGGGGCTCTCCTTGTCGCCGGCCAGCAGCGGCTGCGCGGCGCTGGAGCTGCTGTTCTCTTCCGAGGACGAGGAGGAGCTGTGCGGCCGCAGCGGCACCTGCAGGCTGAGGTGCTGCGCCTTCCGCTCTGCGTCCGGCCCCGCCGGCTTGCTCTCCCGATCCTTCCTCCTCACGCCGCTCGCGTTACCTGAACCAACACGCGAGAAAGGACGCTCGCTACCTGAACACACTGCGTTCAGAAGCAATTTATGGAAAATCTGACAGTTTAATTCAGTTCCCTGGTTTTAAGTATCATCATTTTTAAAAAGCACAAGCATCTAATTTCACACAGCAACATATCCACATTAACTATGGACCCAGAGTTCATGGATAGTGAATTTGTTTTCCTTTCTATTTTTTAAACTTATATTTGAAAATTTTCAAACTTACGGAAAACTCTGAAGAACAGTACAAAGCCACCATGTATCTTTTACTTGTAATTACCCACTTTAAATAATACTTTTGTCCCATTTGCTCTATTTATATATAATACACATATTTTTTGAACCACCTGAGAGTAACTTGCCAACATTGTGGCCTTTTACCCTAGACACGTGTTTATTTCCTAAGACTAAAATGTATAGTTACATATTATCAACTTGATAAGCGTAGTACTTATGCAGCAGTGTTATCTACCTCCTGTGTGCTTTCCAATATTCTCAATTGGCCCAAAATGGCCTTTACAGCACTTCTGCCCACTCTAGTATATGATCTAATCCAGGATCATATATTACTGCATTTGGTTGTCATGTCTTTAATCTGGACCATTTCCTCAGCCTATTATAAGAGCCCTGTGATGTTATGTAATGGTGGGGGGAGGGAGATGGCCCTGATTCTAGTTTCTGCTCAGCCATGCTGGGCTGTATGACGTCATGAAACTCAGTCTCAGTGACGAGCCTTCATCTATTCACTACAAATGGGGAAAGCATACAACTCACATGGTATCTTGGGGATAAAATGAGAAAATGCCTGGGAAATCTTTAAACACAAACATGATTCAAATGTAAAAAAGTAATATGAAGGAACCTGAATTAAATTGTACTTAGTATCTTTTTTATCCTTTACATGTGAAGAAATTTTGTGTTTGGGCTAATTTCATAAAATAATCTGCTCTTATCACAGCAAAACTACTGAAATCAAACAACCTTAAAATACCATGTACATACTTATATATTACTATGCAGTGAAAAAGTATTTAAATAGGATTTGGGCATATGTAGTCCAGCTCTATCTGGTAAGAGCTCCTTATGGGAAATCAATCCAACAAACACTAAACCTGTTTTTTTCCTGTCTTTGTTTGATACTCACAAAAGGCAGTGCTAAGTTAATATTTTTGAGTGGACTAAGGAAAAAAGGCTAAATACTGGTGAAATATCAAGACTTGTGTACACTTCACTTGTCAACAGCATGGCAACTTAAGCAATAAATATTGCACTTAACTGTAGGAACACAGAACTAGAAACCCAAGGGAAAATCCATTTCTGAAGTCTTTAGAGAACAGATCCTAGTAGATCTAAATCTCACACGTGGGGAATACGCCCTTCTCTGCTCATGCCAAACGCACATATTTATAAAGTTATCCTACAGGGTCTAAGGAAAGGCCACATTTTTCTTCTTGACATGTTCAATTTTAGTGATAAGGAGAGTATTTTGCAAAAGTGGTTGACAACACAGGGCCCAATGGCATAAGTATTACTACTGATAAGTTTTCCTATCAAAGTAAACTAGTAAAATAACTGTGAGCTTGAAATAGCAACTATTTCGAAGTATGTCTCTGGAAGCTGGATTCTAGGGAAATAACGATTAAAAAAGGAATATTCAGAATAAGCCTGGCTAGGAAAATGGACCATGTCAACAACTGGAGATCTGAATAATGGACCTACTGTTGCCTCGCGTAACTGAAAAACTCACTAGTCTTGTCTGGCTTCAGTTAAATCACCTGTACAATAAAGGCAGATACACTGAACCCCACCTCTGAGACCGCTCAAAGAACTGAGTTCAGCAATGTAACACTGAGCTACTCTCAGAATGGCACGGGGATAAAGAAAAGATTAGCACAAGTGACAAAACATATTTCATTACCATCCACAATTTTGGGAATTTCCTTAGTAATAATCCATTCTCCAGGCTGCAGCAGAGACTGTCCATAATACATATCAGATTCTGCACTCGTGCTTGAAAATGCAGAGCTACTGGAAGGTGTCAACTCTTCGAGTTTGAAGAAATCTAGGCCAGTTACTGTGCCGCCAAAGAACCTGCAGCCGCCGAGACAGCCACACTTGTTTCTGTACCTCTTACTCTTCAGGGTGTCATCTGGCCACAGAAACCACAACCTAAGCAGAACCCAAAACAAGAACAACAGAAAATAACAACATAATAAAAACTCACTAAGAAAAGAAAAACTTTTTGACAGATAAATATGAGTTAATTGGTGATACTTTTAAAAGTCAATGTAAACACAAAGGTTTATTTTTCCTGTGGCATTCTTTTTAATCATTTTGCCATTCTAAAAAACAAACAATAGTCTCACCATGGTGAGACGGAAATAAATAGGAACCATATAAGATATAGTATACATTTAAAAAAAGCCAAAGGGCTAATTATAAAAATTATTTCAATCCAGTTTAAAAACAGCAGAAAATATTCTCAAGAGGACTAAAAATTTTAAACATTAATCGAAAAAATGGACTACACTATTAATATAGACTATGCTTAATTCAAAATTCATTACCTTTAGCGTTTCAGAGCCTATTTCACATGGCAAATTTAATTCACCAAAATATTATAAAAATGGGGAAAGAAATGATTTCTCAATAAAACCAAAATAATGCACTATTCTATATTCTAGAGAAACAAAATTTATAATAATTTTGTACTAAGTACTCTAAATGAAGCATTAAGAATTGCGACAATAAAAGAAAATGTATTCACAATTGTTCAGGCTCTGTGAGTACACACACACACACAAATCTGTCAGTGTTTATAAACTCTCCTCCTTTCTTAAAAAATATTATATAATACAAATCTGAGTTATATCTTTATTCCTTTTTCCACATGCATTATCTCAGTGGGTCCTCAGGGCCCTCACAGGAAGACAGAATTATCATCATTTTCATTTCACATTCATTCATTTGCATCTACTATGTACCTAGTTCTATGCTAGGTAAAGAAAACGAGGAATCTTTCAAAAAGTGATGTTTGAGAGGTGATAGATGACCTGAAATAAATATATCAAGTTAGAAGTGGAACAGCAGTCCAGAGAAGACAGAAGGAAAAAAAATGTGAGAAAGCCTTAGGATGAGGGAGAATTTAAGGAATTATTTCAATTAGATGTTATCCATTTCAAATCACTTCTCTATTTTAACACATTAAGATTTGGTCATTCAGCAAAAATATTTTAAAGCACTATCAAAATAATAGACCTTATATGTCCCATATACTCTTTTACTTGATTTGTGCAGCAAAAGCTTAGTAGAATGCATGGCTTTGCAGTCATCTACAGGTAACATCAAATTCTAGCTGTGCCGTTTAATAACTCTAGGATTTTGGACAAGTTAGTTAACATTTGAGCCTCAGTTTCCTCACCTGTAAAATTATGGTCTGATATACCTAAAAAGATTGTTGTTAGAATTACATGGTATCACGTACATAAAGCACCTGATGCCAAATGTGGAACACAAGGGGGTACCAGACGGAAGCGCCCCTCGCCCACCTTCATCCAATGCAGTGCACTGGTTCTCAAGCTTCAGCTTGTGTGGGAATCACCTGGATGGCGTATGAAAATGAACGGCTGGGCTACCCCCCTACCCCCCAGTTTCAGACTGAGGTCTGGGAAGGCCTAATTATGTAAATTTCTAACACGTTCCAAGGAGATGTTGGTGCTAGTGGTTTGGAAACTATACTTTTCAGAAACATTAATCTAATAAAACTAATGGCTTATGTGTTCACTAACTTTTCAGGTTATATCAGAAATGAATATACCTGCTCCAAAACTCTTGGGAATCAAATATCCACACAGGCACCCAGAGCTGAGGGTCAGTGAGTGACCACGTAGGGACACAATCATTTTAGGTCTTCATTTAAAATATTATCCCACTCCTAACAGTAGAATTTCCTCTAATTAGCTAGCAATATTCATCTGAAAGTGAGGCTATTACCGGTCTTAGCTTCCACTTACCTCTTAGTTCTGGCATCATGAGTTTCTAAGAAATGCCTTTGGGCCTCATGTTTAGAATGGTGATCAGCGGCCAGGGCGACATCCACAGTGATAAGGCCTAAGCTGGCCGACCCAGCCTCAAGCCAGCAGGCCCTCCGCAGGATGGCGGGCTGGAAGCCCACTCTGGAATTGCTCAGCTGTTCAATGTACTGTCTCACTTGGAAGTCCTGAATGGCAGCGCTTATCCCTTCGCCGACCGACTGATTGTGCAGATTACAGTTCGCAACCCGAATTGCACCCATCTAAAGTCAAATGAAGGAAACGAAACAACACTCTAGTTTTTGTATTTTCAGCAATTTAGAATAAACTACAGAATAGGTAATTATTTCAAAATGCATGAAAGACAGACAGACGAAAACAAAGGGAAAGGGGAAAAAAGGGGGAAGAGATATAGAAAAGATAAATGCAACAGAATAAAAATAGTCTTTCAATTTTAAAAACAGAAGATAGAAGAAAAACATAAATCAAAACAAACAAACAAAAACAGGAGAAGCAGAAAAAAAACCTTAGAAGGTAGTAAGTAATGAAATCACAGAATCTTATTAACAAGGTTTGATTTTAAACAGTAACCCTTAAAGCAAAGGTGGCAAACAAATGTTTTCAGGCGCCAGGCAGGAACTCTAAATGTATAAAACCTAAAGGCATTCAAAATCAAATCTTTGAAAAACATACCAAGTTACTATCATGTCATAAAGCAATGTTATAATAATTCAGAGTAAAAAAGTAGTGAAAATATGCCTTAAAAAATAATACTGGAAGAGAACATGGGTGAGTAAAAAAACAGAAAGCTATCTCCCAGAATTTTGTAGTTTTTGATACAGTGGCAAACTATAAATGTGTGTTGTATTTCAAGAAATGGAGGTTTGGTTTGGTTTGGTACAAAGGAAAATGAAGTACACTGTCCAAGAAACAGACAAGTGTGTACCTTGATATTTGTAGCACAGCCATGCTCCACAATGTAAACGTCAGCTCCATCCACTGCTAAACGAGTCATAGTGTATTTCAAATCATCTGAAGCTGGACACGGCCCAGGAATACAACTCAACTAGAATGAAAAAGGATCAAACATTTCATTCTTCACCATCAGTTCATTATTTTGATACTTGTCTCCTTATTTAAATTTAAAAAAAAATACAAAATTCTGATTACATGTGCATTTTAAAAAATCAATTGAATAAATTTCACTTTTTTATAATGATAAATAAAATAATCAGCAATTAAAGTCTTACCAATTAGAAAACTAATCATAAGTATCTATGTACCTTTTTTCATTTAAAAGGACCAAGTAGTAAGTCTAAATTGACAGAATTCATATATAACTTGTTATTGAAATTCAAAAACAATAGTGAAGGTTAACTAACAAGTAAACAATGTCATTGGTTTATAAGAACTGTATAGGACTTTAAAGTTGTATGATTTTCTCATGAGTACTTCACACACACACACACACACGTCAACTGTAAATTTTATGATGATATCTAGGACAATCCACACAGATTTAATTTTGTCTGACACCTAAAACATAGACTTGGTTGTTTTAGGTCTAACATAAACATACACATCACCTACTTCCATGAACTTCTTGGGGGAAATGATAGCCCTGGGAAAAGCATGTAACTGCTCATTAGTGGCAGAGTACTCCGTACGAATACATTTCCTCCATACAAAATAGACTTTAAAAAATCTAAGATGACAGAAAGCATACCATCGGTTGCATGGCATAGCAGCCAACTGCCAAGGGACACAAGGCACTTTCTAAGGTGATAGAAATGCCCCAGGTCTTCGCTGGTGGGAATGGTCACACCGGTATACATCACATTTGTCAAAACTCAAACTCCACAACTTAAAAAGGGTGAGTTTATTGTATGTAAAGTATGCCTCAATAAAGTTGATTTAAAATTTTTTTAATGTAACATAAAAGCTTTGAGTATTAAAAAAAATAAAGAAAGGAGGAGATGTCTACAAGCATGTGTGAATTATCCATAAGAAACTCACTGTCTGACACATGGCTAAGGAACTAATTCCCTGTGGTCCGGCAATGTGTTTATAACCAGAAAAACAAATTTCATCATCAATTATAGCGGTTTCCTTTATTGTCGGTAAATAAGCATGGACTACAGGTTTTTGGACATAAAATTAAAAGTAGGATGATTTATGTTCAATTTACAGTAATAACAAATGAATATAGCTTACAAAGCAAAAGAAAAAGGAAAGACACATATAGAAAAGGAACTAGAAAGAAAAACTAAACTGCTAATGGTTATCTTTGTGTGGATAGAATTGGGGAAAGTTTTCTTCTTTGAAACTGCCATGTTTTCCAGATTTTCTGCAATGAGCATACTTCAAAATAAAAAAATTCTCCCCACCCTCAAATTGATAAGAAATAGTATTTACTGCAAAGTAACACTCTGCATGTCATATCATTGCATATGGTTTTAGGGATTACTGTCTACTTTGCAAGTCTCCTAAAGGTACTGTAAATGACCCTGAGTCGAGGTACTGCAGTACTGTGGAAAGAACCTAAGATCTGAAGTCAGGAGAGCTGGCCAATGCCCACCACTGCTAATCATATTGTAGGAGAACAGGTAGGTACATTCCAGGGGGATCTGCCAGCGAATTCATGTAAGGAATCTAAACTTCCTCTTGCTTCAGTTTCTGAATCTTCTACATAAATATACAGCCACATCCCAAAGAGTGAGTGTAATAATGCAATAAGATCGAAGTGTTACAATAAAAATGTAAGAGATAGGATATAATTTTCATAATAGCTCCATTTATTTGTGAATGCATGTTTTAATAATTACCTCATATATTATTGTAGATACAACTAAATAACAAGTAGCTACAAACTCACAAAAACAATTTTCTTAACTGAAAAAACTGATCTGCAGTGTTTACTTCTTGGCTATGTGCACTAGATTTAAAGCTGATATCTCCATCTTTCATTTTAAAAAATCCGTAAATGTCTGTAATACTGCTAACATATTTGATAACATACCTTGGATTCGCAGAACCGACGATCAATCCCATGCTGACATATTATTACTGATTTGGGTCTTTCCAGTTCATATTCCCGACACACCACATGAAAAACAAATGTCTGCCCCCACTCCAAGAGACAAGCCAGCTACAAATAAGCAGTGACAGGTTGACAAGAGTTAGCACACTAAACACATGTTCGGAGCTCAAACGCTAATCAAGAATATTAACAGAACTTGAAAGAACCCAAACACCATCTTATACCTGCAGCTACCTCATCTACTTGTTAGCCAATATCATGATTTTCTACTTTGACATCATTTATAAACTTGTGTTACTTTTCATTTGTGAATGACAAAATACATTGCCAGAATGAAAACTCATTTCAAGTGAAAAATTGAGTTTCTAAAGCAAGTACTTTTCCTCAAGGTTATATCTTTCTTCTTATATGACTAAGTGTAATCCTCGGCCTACAAAGCACCTAAAATCCTCTACCTAATAACCAACCAACTTTTGATGTGAAATTTTTGAGTATTTAATTATCATTTTGATCTACAATTTTAGAAAATCAGGCATTTGAAGATTAAAGCATTTTTGTTTAAGTAAATAGAAGCTTAAGTAACCATAATCAACTCTTCATCCAAACTCTAGTTAAAAAACCCTTAATTTTATAATCGATTAGAGTTGTTAATAAACACATTCAGCTGTGGGATACATGATATTATCCCCCTAAAATGTACATAATTTAAACTTCCGGAAAACATAAACTTCACTTTTAAAAGATACAAACAACGGCAGAAGCATTAGAAGCACCCACAGACTCATGAACCTCACAAGAAACAGCGATGCCAGGATTCCAATGCAGAAGAAAATGTTCCCTCTTCTAATAAGTGCAATTTATAAACATACGCGAGTCTAGCGATCCTAAGATTAAGAGTTGTGTCCAGTCTGGCGGGGTGAGCACGGCTTTGTTCCGGGCTCACCAGGGGAAGCTGCTTTGCTACATGCTCCAGCTTTTACTTGTTTATATAGACAGGAAACGGTGGATAATACGGAGAGGGCAGGAATGAGGCCAGTGAGCACTGAATACTTCTTTTTCACCCATTTTCATACATTCTGTGATACATTTTTTCACCCTTTTTTTAATAAAATGTCCCTTTGCAATTCCATTCATTTTCCTACTATTTCTAGAATCTTAATTTTTGCTAGCTTCCAACAATTTCTTTCAGATATACAAGGTACTTAGATTCTTTATTCACCTTCTTGTTGCTACTACCTACCTCTAAATTATGTTTTCATACTCATTCTGTAAATTTTTATTAAAATTGAGTACGTACATTTCTGCCACATTCCAGTATTTTGAAATGCCAAGATAAACATGCATATTGCCATAAATATATGGCTCAACAGCTGAAATGTTACACAGTAAAATGGCTATTCAACTCAATTTCAGTCGTTTATTTATAGAACTAAATAATCCCAAGGCCTCTGAGTCTTCTAAAGACAGCACGATGGTGAAGGGGAGGGGGAATTTATCCAAAGGCTCACAACCAGCACTCCAGACCAGGTCTGCTTACGAGTAAATTCATTTTTGTTTTTTTAACCAGTATCCGCATCACTAATAGCAGGTACAAATGACATTATCTTCCTTCAGGATGTGGCAAGTAAAGAACTAGGCTACCTAACCCTTAATACCATAAGGGCTATTTTCAAATCCTACTTAAGAACTACATAAGAAAATCAAAGTTCTTAGAAAATTATTCTATATACTGAGAAAAGAAGATTGTTTCAACAGTGGAGAACCAACTTTTAATAATATAATTTTAATAATATATATACTCTCTCTATAATATGTATGTACCATACATAATATATCTTACTTACCCTCAGTTTTTCCCAAAGAAAGTCTCAAAATCTTTAAAGTACTATGCATAACTACGAAACATTACACCCATCAGTTTTATGTGGCTCAGAAAAGTGAAACTTGTCTCTGACTCATCTATTGCCAAGAAAATTCCGAATGTCAAGAATGACATCCATTCAAAAAGCAAAGGGCTGTCTGGCCATCAGAACGCCATTAGTGGCAATGCAATGAACATTCAAACGGTCCTACAATTTCCTCTTGGGGCACCGGGTGAGTGAAGAAAAGGAAGTGAGGCGAGAGCGCTGAGAGTCATACCTGTGGTGCCGTGACCTTGGCTGTAAGGCTTCCCGCCTGCACGTCAATTAGCCAGGCGTATTCTAAGGAATCACTTCCCAGAGGAAGGCCTTCTGCTGAGAACATAGCATGTGCTCTCAGCTGGAGGCCAGACAAACTGATGTGACCTTCCCTAAGAACTTCATCCACAGGAGGTCGCTGCTGAAAACAATAACAATAGGACTGTAAGAAGCACAAGAAAATCGCATTACTATTTCTAGTTGTTTTTCTCCCTAGAGACAAACAGTAAAACATGCTCTCCGGAAAATAAGGGTCCAGGACCCACAAGCTCCTAACACATCCCTGTACCCATATGAGTGTCTGAGTTCAGCTTCTGTAGTGACGACATCCATGAGCCCAACTGAAAGCAAGGCAGCAAAGTCCTAAGAAGAATGCAGTGTCTCTGACTGGTAACGACCTTGAGGAGCAAAAAGAAACCAGTATTCTGACAGGGGAAGTAACAGACCAGTCTCCTCAAGGAAGGCAGGAATCATGAGATTAAAATATGAAAAAGGAGGAACTAATAGGGAACCAGCAAGGACCAACAGAACAGAAAATGAAGAACTGGGGAAGGGCGCCACGCTGGTGTCATCTTCCAGACAAATTTTGGGAACTGTGTAAATATAAAAAGGACTTATCTTACAGGGAATAATTATATACTCACGACTAAAAAGCAGCAATATTGCAAAGAAAGTCTCTAAGACTATACAGATGTCTTCAGAGCAAGCCTTCTCAGAGCCTCTAACACCCTGAGACGCCCGCAGGTATTCCCCAGGCTGACTGAGCATGGCAGTCTCTCAGTGCATGCGCGCTGGCCATCTCACAGGGTTAGTGTTCCCTGTTTCAACACATTTGGGGAAATGCGTTCTTAACATTTTTTAAGAATGAGGGCTAAATATCATTCATAGGGACTTCTTAAAAGGAAATTTCAAATTGTGATCACAATGTAGTTCTAGAAGCTCTTCTGATACAGTTTTCATTTTATTTTTTTATTACAATTTATTGGGGGTGACAATGGGTAGTAAAATTACATAGGTTTCAAGTGTACAATGCTATAATACATCATCTATGTATATATCACATTTATTTTTTTATTTTCATCTAAGCTGTGTGACAGTATAATTTTTTTTTAGCTCAAAAATATATGTGGCTTGTCCTAAAGCTACAGCTTACCTAGCACACCAATAAGATTATATGTTAAATTTTATTATGGCTTGCACCATGTTGTGAGATGAATGGTGTCTTCCAAAAAGGTATTTTCAAGTCCTAAGCCCGGGTATCTGTGAATGTGACCTTGTTTGGACAGGGGTCTTGACAGATGCACTCAAATTAAAGTGAGGCTATGCTGGATTAGGGTGGGCCTTAATCCAATGACTAGTGTCCTCATAACAGGAGAATAGGGACATGCATACACAGACAGATGCCATATGAAGACAGAGGCCAAGATTTGAGTGACATGTCTATAAGACAAGAAAGGCCAAGGATTGTTAGCAGCCACCAAAGCTAGAAAGAGGCAAAGCCGAATCCTCTCCAACAGCCTTCAGAGAGCACGGCCCCGCCCAAACCTATTTCAGACATCTTGGCTACAGAACTGGCAGAGAATAAATCTGTTGTTTCAAGCCACCTTGGGTGGAGCAGTTTGCTACAGTAGTCCTAGGAAACTAACACACGTCATAAGATGATCGTGAAGTAAAATGTGTGGTTTCCTAGGTCAAACACAATAATCCGTCACTTTGGATCCTTAACCTTGAAGCCCTGACTAATGCCGCCAGGAATAAACACCTATAGTGAGCGACCCAAGACTGACCCTGGGGGACAGTCAGTGTGAAGCCTCCCACCAGGAAAAAACAGTAGGCAGTGTGGAGACCAAAGAAGAGATGATTTCCTGGCAACAGTCCCGCCAGCACTACTAAACGTGAGTGAGTTACGGAGGTAAGAAATTCCAGGAGAACACATGGAGTGCTGTTGTCTTCAGGACCAACAGTCTAGGAAACCCCGTGTCACCAGTGCCTCCATGACAGCCGTGATACCTCCACTCCACAAAGTCCTTCTCTAATCACCAAACAAATAGGACTTTATACTTCAGTCTGTACAAATCTGTACAAATCAATGATTATAGTCCATGAGAACTCTCATAATGAGCTCAATAAAATGCTTCTATATCTAGTAAAGTGTCATGCAGTGGTTAAAATAAAAGTTACAGTGCCACCAGGTACTCATAAGAAATCAGATATTCATCTGAGATTCTCAGAATTCAGCCATAAGGAGATATTTCCCTTTCACCTTTACTGATTTCCTTAATAGATTAAAAAAAGAAGACAGGCTTCCTCTCTACAAACTCGCCTCCCAAAATAGAGAACAACAAATTCTAATGATGTACTAATTAGAGACAGGAAGACAGGAGCTATTGATATTTTTAAGGTTTCTATGGCAAGTTAAAATAAAAGTGTTAACACAGGTGAGATCTTTGTGAGAGAACAGTATTGCATCGGGATTCCAGTGGCAGTGACGTGGTGAAATGACACAGAACCAGGCACACACAGTGCGCCTATGTCAACTTCCTGGTTTGGACACTGTATTTATGCAAAAGACCAACATGGGGAAAACTGGGTGAAGGGGACACAGGGCCTCTCTGTTCTAACTTTGCAACTTCCTGTGCATCTATTATTATTTTGAAATAAAAGCTTAAAAAAGGAAACAGTTTACCGCAAAACAAGCATATATCAAGTGTTAAGTTTCAGCTACTATAATCTCAGCTATGTGAAATAAATATATATGTATGTATATACATGAGAAAGTAAATTAAAATTCTATGTAGAAAAATATAATCAGTTATGGCAAAAGAGTGAAAAAGGGGGTGTGCTGTTTTAAGTAAGATGACCAATACTGCATAGAACCCATAGTAAGTTACCACCCATTGATGATTCATCCCCCCATTTATAATTTTACTTTGTATTAAAATCCAGATCTATTTCTAAAGCACACAACTTGCCTAAAGTAAGGAAGAGCCCTATAGCAGTGGCAGATGCTATGAGAAGCCATCTGGCATTGATCTCTAATGATAAAGTGACAATCTATTCAGGAATGTGAATTAGTCCCATCTCTGATGAATATCATGGGTTCTCTCCCAAAAAGGCCCCCGAGATACCTTGAAAGAATTAACAAGTATCTTGCAACTATGTCAGATGAAAAGAATAAATCACTGAGCATGTAGATATGGATGTTTTGAAAATTTATGGCACTGGTTAGTATTAATACTTAGGTTGTGATTTTTAGCAGAATCTATCAACATTTTATACATTTTTTTCCCTTCCATAAATTAATGAGAAAGTTATAAAGTACTTCTTTCCAATTCTAAAAACAGTAAGATATAAAATATAATTGTTTGGGATCACATAAGTAGGGGCCAGCAGAAAGAAAAAGAAAACTGAGATTCTTGAAAAACTGTCATACATTTATCCACACATACAAAACTTCTTAGTGTGGTTAAAATGAAAGCCTCTAGTTTACAGAGCTGTCTATTCCATACACAGCAGCTGCCACATGGTTTGGGCCCATAGCGAGTAACAGTAAGTCTCCGTCTCTGCCGCACCTCGCTCTCACATTACCTGATAGTTATCACTGACGAACACACTCACAGGTGACAGGACAAGCTGCAGCATGGTCTCCCTAAATCCTTTTTTCATTTCAAAACACAGTCTTTCCAAGAAAGCTGTGGGGCACTCAGGACCATCAGCAGTTCCGTGCTAAAGTCAAACAAAACACCATCATCATGACATGGAAAAAGTGAAGATCAAGGAAAGGGCAGGAAAATAAACATTACATTTGTATAATTAAGACATTTTTAAAAGGAGAAACAGTGCTTTCTGACAAACAGAACTATTCTGACCCCAGTAAGGACATTAGGTCCACCGAGCAGCAGCGGTGACTTCTCTGCTGTGCAGCCCTAGGTCCATGACATGGAAGGAGCCAGCGTGCTGCAGAAAGCTCAGGGCCACCCCCTCCCTATCTGGCCCTGGGTTCTGTGGGAATACAATCTTGTTCCAAGTCAGCCCTGACAGGCCGGAGGCTCATCCTTAGAGTGAGCCAGGGTTCTGTGCTGGACCGAAACTGCGACACTATTCAACCTCCAAGGCCAAGCCTGAATGCTGATTTTGTAGTAGGTCCACCATAAGACCCCACACTGGTCTGGAGTTGGAGAAAAAGGCTAGGAAAATGTAAAGTCCCAAAACATCCATCTGTCTAATTATAAACTGAACAACTCAATGCCATGACAAAATGTTCTAAAATAACACAGAAAAGCAAAGAAGCAGCTAAAGTGAAAGGAGAAAAACAGAAAAGAAAATGATCAATGATCAAGTTAATCACATTATGAAGAAATGAACTAGCTTTACAGAGATATAAAAGGATAAAAGTTTTCAAATCTGAATCTTTTTTATAAGTGTGTGCTTGTGTGTGTGTACACACACACACACACACACACACACACACACACACACAGCGTTTCCTATGCTGGGTGAATTTCACAATGTACTCCAGACTATTTTGATAGGTGAACACTTACAACAGGAAGACGCCCATGAACTTTGTACAAATTCACAAGTACAGTGATATCCCAAGGACGCAAGGTAAGCGGATGAATCGACTTGGCTGAGCTTTCATTTTCCTTTTTGTCATTTTCCATTCCGACAGCAGTCCACCCAGAACTGGATGATGTTGACAGTGACAGAACAGGACTTGAAATAACCTCTTCAAAATCCATATACATGTCATCTTCCCCAAAGTAGTTTTCCTATGAAGATTATGAACAAATTGCTATCAGAAGAGATATGTAACAAACACTTCTCACCTTGGGTCTCAAAATCTGGAAACTAAGCATGTCCCTAACTACCCTATTTTAAGATATTAAAAGCATCAGTTCTGTTTCCTTAAAATGAAAAAAAGATACATATATTTAACATATAGACTTACTTGACTGCTTAGCAAATAAATATTCTGTAGCAAAAAACACCAAAAGTTATAGAAGGTTAGAGTAAAGCTTCATGTTAAAACCACCTCCAATTACAGCAGAAATGTGCAATCTAGGTCCTGGGAGAAGCCTTTGAGGGTTTGTAAGGGTCAGCGGTTTTCAATCTGTGCTTCCCAGAGTGCTGAGGCAGTGACACCCGGAGCCACCTTTTGGGGGAAGCAGATCAATTCGTTGAAAATCAATTTCACTAAATCCAATTAGCTAAATACTACAATTCATATATTCCAGTTGGAATATTTATCAGGAATGTTTCAATAACTTTAATAAGAATGTCCAATTTTGGTTATTGATGACAAAAACATGTTATAAACAGTTAACCAAAATTTCTTTTCACATAGTTCATCCTGGTTTCCTGCACATTAGTGTTTCAATTACTAATATTCTGGTTTCCTTGCATCAGAACTTATTTTTAATTGAAATACCTTTTTTCTTCCCATTGATTCTGAATTTAAATTTTGCTTATTTGATCTATCAGTAGTAATCAAAAATTATTAAAATATTCTTGTTGACACGGTTAACTGTATTTGTTCATTATTAGAACCAATTCAGTATTTTGGTAAATTCTGCATTTTGGCTATTGACACATTTTCTGGCTCAGATTCCGGATATCAGATCAATTACTCTCTTTTCACAGGAAGAGATGTTAAAAGGCTTCAGGCTATTCAAGTCCCAGGTCTACTGACTCACAGAACCAGTGCTTTGTCCTCTCTTCTCTACTTTCACTTGCTAAATAATTATTTATTTATTTATAATTATTTATATATATATATAATTATATATATATAATTATTTATATCTACTATTATTTCTAAATAATACAGGTCCTACTCAGAACCTGTAGGACATCTTGATAACTGTTCATATTATATAACTTTGAAGCATGGACAAATTCAAGCACAAATATAAAGGTGAATAAACACTGGTTTTTATCCTAAATTCCAATATTAAATCTTTAAAACTAAAAGTAATTGTCTAATTGATTTCAATCAACATTAAAAACTTCGAAGTATTTGGAACAATTCTCCCTTCGATCATGTGTTTAAATCCACCTGCCGCTCCTGGAGACAGGTGCAGGAGGTCTGGAGCTGACACAGGTGGGAAGCGGGCGAGTTCCATTGTGATTTTACCTGCAAACCGCCTCCAGGCCCATCATCTCTGCCCCATCCCCATCCACACAACTGATGTGGGTATCAAGGTTCATGGTTCACATTATTAGCTTTCAACATGCTAAGAGTTAACCAACAAATCATTACAAATAAATTATACTTACTTTAGCTAATTTTTAATAATCCTAGCTTACCAATTTCTTATTTTTTAAATATTCCCTTTGTAGTCTCTTACAGTCACTTACAATTTCAAATCTTTAAAAAAAATGAGATTCCTGTAGATTATTACAATTAAAAGAAAAATATTCTCTTGGGCCTAATGTTTAATTTGTTACTAAAACAATCTCCACTTAATTATCTGAAACAGAAATAATTTATAAGAAATTCTTTAGGGAACACTGAATCCCCAAAATAGTAGAGGACATTTGCTAATTTTTATTAAATGTGTCAATGACTGTTTTTAAGGAATTATAAAACGTTAGGAGTTTTTTATGAGTTAACACATTTGTACCTATTGAATATTAGCAACAAAATGTACTTCTAAAATATTAATGCCTTTGAAAAACTAGCCTAACATTAAATGTTTAATGTTGGATATCTGATTTAAATTTTTTTAATATGTAAATTCTATCTGTAAGGGTTAATTTCTTAAGGATTCACAAAAAGAAAAAAAAAAAAGGATGACCAAAGTACAAGGCAAGTAGAAATGTGTTATGGAAAATTTTTATGGTATTTTAAGATTAATAAATGTACACACATATTTACAAATACAAATAAAATTTCCATTTCCATTTTATGGTGTGGCATACAAAATTAAACTATCTTTAAAATAAATTCCAAACAACCCTAGGAGATGGAGGAGGAGAAAGAAGAGGGAGAGAAGTCAGGCAAAGAGGAGAAAAACAAGAGAAGGAAAGAAAACAAAGAAACTTAGAGTTACATACATTCCTATTAAAAGGAAGCACAGAGGGGGAAAGGAAGCATAGAGTTCATCAATCTAGAAAATTATTTTGCCTCTCATGCTTTAGATATATATTTTATAACATATGTCAAAACTTAAATTTTTTTTTATTTAGCAGACACTTTATAGAAGTTCTGAGTTAATTTGATGAATGCAAATACTAATACAGTCTCCAGTGCAACAACTTTTGACACCACTAATATACTGTTACAAAATCCTTAATGCATAGAAAAGTCTGCATCAAAACATAATAAGCTGTCAACAGAGGTTACAGCTATGGAGTAGAATTTATAAAAAAGTCTAAAATAAAGGTATATACTTCTTCTCTGTATTCTTTGTTACAGTCCTCTTGTTTTTGATGAATATGTATTACTATGGAATTTTTAAAATAAAAAATTGAGGTTTGATGTATATATGATAAGGCAAAATCCAGAGTTAATACCTCTGTAGTAGCATTCAAAATTGATATTGTACCAATGTAACCACCCTTACCTGCTAACTAAATCATTACTTGTATTTATATTAAAATATACAGTTGATCCTTGAACAACATGCACAGTCAAAAAAAATCCATGTAGAATTTTCACACCCCAAAAACTTAATGACAGTCATCCCTCAGTATTTCGGAGACTGATTCCTGGACAGCCCCCATGCCCACGGATACCGTAACTCCTGGATGCGCAAGTCCCTTACATAAAACGGCACAGAACAATGCATACAGTCGGCCCTGAATCTACAGGTTCCCAACCGCAAATCAAAAATACTGTTTTCAATCCCTGGTCAAACTGAATCTGTGGATGTGGAAACCTACAGAGGATCAATTGCATATTTATTGAAAAAAATCTATATAAGTGGACCCATGCTGTTCAAACCCATGTTGTTCAAGGGCCAACTGTAATTCAGCCTCTTCAGGGAAACTACAACTTAAAAAATGCCTTTTAGATTCTTATAGTTATTCACATGCAATCCCAAGAAAATAAGATATTAAAAGAAATACGTGAAAAATATTTTAGGTCAAACAATGCCCTCCTCCCCACACCCCCACACCCCCACACACAAAAAAGTGCTGTTTCCTCTCTTGAATCTGAAGAATTACTTCTTCAGGAACCTCTCCTAACATCATACAGAAACTGTAGATTTCCACAAATATTGAACGCATTTTTCCTTGCATCTTTTATCTAGAATGACATCCTCTGATGCTTTATGTAGTAGTTTTTAGTGAACAGAGTAACTCCAATACTGAGATGTTAGGTACCTTCCAAACCCATTCACCTAGCACTTCTTCAGAGTCTGCTAGAAAACTTTGATGGTCCTCCCGTGACCAGGGATGACTATCCGAGACCCTTCCCAGAATTCATTACTCCTGTCACCGAACATCACAGGATTCCTTGTTAGCTCAGCATTCAGTAGCCACACCTCTGCAGGTGTGAAAATGCAAAAGGAAGCACATAAATAAGCACTGATGGAACTAGATTCACACAAGTAACTTGTAACTGCTGTAACTGTCAATGTTTGGACAACAGTACAGTGAAACCTAAAGCAAATGAATTTGCAAAATCCTGGAAAAATTCAAAATTTCATGAAGTTGCTGAAAGTGACATTGGATAACAACTCAAATCACAGTAAAGCTCTCAGTGATAAGTGAGGATCTGGAAGGCTTAGAGCAGTGACCTACAGAGAAGTCAACAAGAATCACTGATGGCTTGCTGGGGACTTTTTAAAAGTATGAGTCGAACCTCAAAAGAATAAGAGTGACGTCTAGGAAACTGATGAAGTCCTCAAACATTATTCTTAAAATAGCCTCTCTTCACACTCATGCTACAACACCAGCCTTTAAGTGCCCTCATACTGTGCAATCATACAGTCGGTGGGAAATTACACCAAAGGGATCAACGCTTGATTCCACCTTGCTCAAAGTAGTGCCTATTTCTTCAAAACCTAAATTTCTCATACTTTGAAATAAACTTTTCATATATTTACTTCAATTTTTAAGATCGAGCTCCAAACAAATCTTTCATTATTTACTGTAAACTAAAGTCTGTTTTTAATGGATTCACTTGAAGAAGACTTTATCTGGCACCAATTATCCTCAGATAACAAGATTCTCTTATATTTCTATTTCTGCATTAATTACAATGTGTTCAAGTTTGTCCACATGTGTCTATCCTGCTTTACCCCTCTAGCTTATCTCCCTGAGGATAGATGCTATGTCACCTCTATCCCTAACAACTAGCATAATTCCTAGAACACATTTAATGCAAAATAATAATAATAATAATTGCTAAACTGAGGAATACACTATTTTTTTTAATTAAATTCATTGGGGTGACAATGGTCAGTAAAATTACATTGGCTTCAAGTGTACAAAGGAGTACACTATTTTTAATAAATAATTTTGTAATTGAGTCTGATACTACAAGTCTAACCAACCCAACACGTACTCAACATTTTAAATTGTCCAACTGGCTATTGTAAATGGTCTCAATTTCAATTAGATATTCAGTGCTTTACCTACGTTTCAAAATATGGAAGTTCTTTTTCAAATCATACCTTTATACACAAAAAGGCATTTAGCAGCGGTCCGTAGAGAGTTATCTGAGAATCTGGGGACAGTTCCATTTCCACATGAAGTTTGTCAGGGGGAAGCTCTGAGGGGTCGACAGGCGGCCGGGAAGAAGTGGACGGTGAAGAGACAGCTCTGTCTGCTGTTTTCTGGGACGGTCGTAACACAGATAGCATCGTCTCTTCCATTTCTGACACTGGAATAAATCGGGCAAAACAATGTCTGGCGAGGGAGGAAAGTACCTCTTAGGGGCTCTGTTGTTTTTTTTTTTTAATTTGAGTGGTTAGTTTTGACTACCCAACTTCCATGACTAGTCCATTTTATCATTTTCATATCAAATGGAAATTATTTTTTTAAAGAATAGCTGTAACAAATAAAGAAGTCAACGTTCTTGAAAAAAGAGTACTGAATAGCAGAACTGATTTATAGCATGTGAGATCTTATCATCCAAAGCAGTTGACTCTTCTCTCCTTTTTATCAAATACTTGGCTAGAAGTCCTTCAAGGAACTACTATATGTACTAAGAAATTCTATTTGCAAAGATGAAAATAACTAACCTTGATATACACCTATAGCATATAATGAAAACGAACCTGAAAGACTAATGATTAAGAATGCAAAATAGAACAGACTTCATTGAAATATATGTAGAAATACATAAATCAGACTGCACAGAATCAGTGAAAAGTTCCTGTTAACACAGCCAACATTCTCATCAAGACCTTGCAATATAAATCTGGGTCACAGTTGAGACTTTAACTGTACTTGGGCATTAAAGTATAGTTATTTTCATAGAAACAGCTATTCAAATACAGTGTGATGTTATCAAGTTGCATACATAACACCAATTATATAACCTATTCTTTAAAACTTAACTCACTGGAAAAATACAAAGAAAATATCACTTGACTCTGATTCTGTTTGGACCCCCATAATAAGGCACATAAGCTTCAGGCTAACTAGGATATCACAGTTGTCAAATGCATAAAAAAACGAACATTTCACAAAATAAGTGCTTTAAATCTATAGATTCACATACACCTTGTTTGATATTTCAGCTCTGCTGCTTCTGGCTTGGAGACTTGAGAAAATTACATAATTCCCTTCTCTGAGCATATTTCCTCAACCCTCCAATGATAATAATAATAATGATAATATCCATCACACTGAGTTATTGTAAGGACTGAATGAGATCATGTGAGCCAGGAAACAGCTTGGCCTAGTATTTGATACATAGGTAAATGCTCAATAAAAGTTAGCTATAATTATAGCAAAATTCTTAAAAGATTTTATATGTATACAATTATATCAAAATAGATGCATTTCCAAATTTTTAAAATTTCTTTCTTGTATCTTTGATGATTACCAATCATAACACCAGGTGTTTCAAAGTACAAATTTAAAAAAATACTTACATGATTGTTTTAGCTGTTCATCTGCTTTTTGTGGATAAATTGGATGCCATGTGTAATCAATTGTAAGCGTGACACTTGGGACAGTCCAGCATTCAACCCAACCAGCTCTTTGAAGAGTAAAAACAAAGTTTCTAGTCAGGTACTTATTCCTCTAATTATATACAAACACCTGGTACAGATAATCAAATTTATTATTATTCTTTTAAAAAATAGTTTCTTTAAACAAAATACTTAGATCAATAATTTTATGCACTCACTTTTCTTGAGTAATGTTCCGCCATTTTGGTTTCACTGTTTTGTGGCCACTTTGACACTCAGCAGGAATACCAGTATCACGAGTCATTTTATTTGGGTGGCAATTCTTTACCAGCATAAATAATGAATATTTACTAGGGTGGCAATCTGGTAGAAACAAATGAAGATCAACATCTTCTCCCTAAAAAATAATTTATAATGACCCAAAGTAATAAAATAAGTACATAAACATGTTAGGTTACTATTACAGCCAAACCTCTCTATAATAATGTTGAGAATCAATTCAAAAGAAATGAAACAGAAATTCCAAAAAGCAGAATTTAAATTGAACAGTGAGGTAAATAACTAGAATAAGATTTTGTATCAATTAAAATTAAATTCTGATTAGAAAGTCCAGAAAAACAGTAAAAGAAATCAGGAAAATAAATAGTATAGTTTCCACAAAACAGTGAGGAGATTATCTCTGGATCCCTGGATATGTCACATGTAACTCAGTAAAAAAAAAAAAAAATCATGTCACATAAGCTCAGGTAGAATTTGTTCTGTATTTTTATGACTTTCAAAAATATGATTGTAGGGCCGGCAGAGTGGCACGTTAGTTAGGAGTTGGCTTGGGACGCCAGCTCTGAGCAGCAGGGCCCCGGTTCAGATCCCACATGAAGGCCAGTGACGCTGCGCCCTCTACAGCTAAGATGGTGAACAAAAGCTCGACCTGGAGCTGGGCTGCCGTGAGTCGCCGGTGACAGCGTAGGCTGCAGTGGGGCTGGCCTACAGAGGGCGTGAGCTTTCGTGAGCTGCCGTGAGCCGCCATCCAGTGGCCAGCAAGCAACTGCCTCACTCGGGAAAAGTGCAATGATAATACCAACATGGACCAGTGAAGCAACGTCCTCCACAACTAAACTGAAGAACAAAAAAGACAGCAACTTGTCTGTTCCCCTTCCCCGATTCCCCAATAAAATCTTAAAAAAAAAAAAAAATGATTGTATCTTAATTCTATAGTAAGTCTTGGTTCCTCAACTGGCTTTGAAAACTCTGAGTTAGCACATCACAGGGTCTTCATTCAGCCTAACTGTTTTCCTTGTAGACCCCCTAATCTTTGTTCATCCCATGCCTGCTTCTGAACAGGCAGCACAGCAGAGTGGTTAAAAGAGCAGAGCCCAAAGCTGTATGGCCTGGGTTCAAATTCCAAGTCGCTACTCAACTCGGCTCCTCAGCTTCCTGTTCATAAATGCAGGTGGAAACATCTGGCTCAAGAGGGTCGCCCTGGGAGTTAAATGAGGGGCTGCAGCCAAGGCACTGGGAATAGTGGCCACATACAAAACGCTTAACAGCTGTCAGCTGCTCTTATCATTACTGTTGCTAGTTTTCTCCACCATAACCTCCATCCATACTACAACTACCACTGACTGCCCACACCCTAAAATTAGGTGTTGCACAAGATTTGCAATTCATAACAGCCGGCTTTCAGATAAAAGGAAGAAAGGTATTTGTTGTTATTCCTTGAATTCCTGGTTACAATTAGGAATGAAATATAGGGAAATGTAAAATCTAGTTCATAGACACAGTCAACACTAGAGCTAGAGGGTGTTCTTAAAAAAACATACAGATACAGAGGTTAGAAATGAGCTCTAAGAAAATAATATGGGGGAGGGGGGTTGTCACTTCGAGGGGTAAAAATTATAACTATTGCACTGTGTTGTACAGCTGAAACTAATTCTAAAAAATGTGTATTTCATAATAAAAAATAATTTAATAAAAAAAAAGAAAGAAAATAATAAACTCAGGGCACTGTTTTATTGCCCAACTCCTAAGGGGAAGTTGGCAACTTCGGGGAATGGCAGAACATTATAGTTACCTAAGAACAGAAACAACAGCACTTCTGTGACACTCAAGTTAGTGAACAATGGAGGAAATACTTCAGGGTGGCAACAGAACAGGCCAGGGGAGTAAAGTGAAGCTTCGTGACTCACACACTGATAAGCCTGTGGAATATACAACACGTATACGTACCCTGAGGGAGAACTTGGTGTTACATGTAGCTGGAACAAAGTCAGTAAAAGGCAAAGAGAAATCAATATTTAGTGTTTCCCCACAGGCTGCCAGATACACTACAGAAAAAAAGAAGAACAAAGAAAATTTACTTTTAACTTCAATAAATAAAAATCATAAATAAAAACTGCCTTAAATACACACCTAAGCAAAATTAAATTTAAAACTATTAACTCAGTCTAATCTCACAAGATAATAGAAAAAAGATCAATTGCAGTATCTATTAAAACTACGGTATCAATACCAATCTTCTTTATTGGTATTTATCTTAATAAACTCAATACTTAACCTAATTTTTAAAGTTCTTACCATTTTCCTGTTGTTTAGTGGAACAGTCAATCCAGTTGTGTTGATTAGCAGCCCAAATCATTTCAAATTGATGAAACATGATTTTAAAATTCCATGTATATGGAACAAATGAAAAAATGTCTGGAGCACTATCACTAGACCAGTCTTGAATTAAATCTAAAATTATTGGGGTGAGAGACAGAAGTGAAAATGAATTGAAATTCAGAAAACAAACTGTAAAGATTTAACACCAGTCAAAAATAAATTTTTCTTTTGTAACTAAAAAGAACTTTTATATTAAAATGTTAAAAGGTGATTAAGATATAGCTAAATGACTTAACAGCAAATAGATGTTTACTTACTAATCGCAGTTCCAAATAAGAAAAAAATTATGTATTTCATGAAAACAACCAAAGTGTCCTTCAAAAGATGATTGGATAAAGAAGTTGTGGTACATATACACGATGGAATACTATTCTGCCATAAGAAAAGATGAAATAGTGCCATTGCGACAACATGGATGGATCCTGAGGTTATCATGCTAAGCAAAATAAGTCAGACAGAAAAAGCCAAGGACCATATGAGTTCACTGATATGTGGGATGTAAAACTGAAAGCAACAAAGGAACAAGACAAACAATGTCTTTCTATAGTCATATCCTAGAGGTGCTCATCAAGCTTGTCTGTGTGTACTCATAGCCCAGAGCACAGTGCTATGCACGTGTAATTAACAGAACTTTGTACATGTAAGAGAGAGGAACCACCAGAAGCAGTATTGCCAATCCCCGACTCTGACACAGGACAAGCCTGGGTTGAAATTCTGGCTGTATCATCTTACTAGCTATGTGATCTTGAACAAATGACTCCAAAGCTACTGGTTTTCTCTTTCACAAAATGGGGGCAACTTCACACATTTATTGTGATGATATATGTGAGATATATGTTTGAGATGATATATGTGAAGTTTTAGCTCAGTAACAACAGGTAGGCACGCCACAAATGGTAGCATTTATTAGTAAAGATATTCTAAGGAAAATAATAGGTAAAAATAATTAAATATTTAAAGTAGTCTTTGAATTTTAAAGGAAAACTTTATACTGAAGATATTAGATTCAATAATGAAATCAGAAGTCAAATCTGACATAATATATGAACTCATTTAAAATTTAGCAGCAATGTACAGAAGCTTGTGCAATAGATTACAGAGACATTTCTCTTAATAAAATGGCAAAATGATACATTTACTATCAAATATCATAATTTACATATTAATAAGATGTAGAGTTTTCCTATCTCAACAATAAAAGGCATATGGCTATTTACCTGTTCTATGACTAGAGAAAGGAAAAGTCTGCTTATCAATTTTATTTTAAGTATGTTTTTGTTTCATTTAGCAAGCAATCACAGTGGCTCACCATACCTTACAGTATCTACACTTCTTGTAACCCCGTGCCTCTGCACGCCACCCTACCGAACCAATCAGCTCCACCCCTACTTGTGAACTTGATTCTTTAGCACAATGTCTAGCCCTTGGGAGGTGCCCCAAATTCATCTCTGGAATTAACCAACTCCACAATGCAAATTCATCCTTCATCAAGCTGATTTCTCACTTTTCTCACTCTCTCATAAACATTTTTGGTTCTGCACTTTTACTCAAACCACTCATCCTATCTAAAAAAATACACTCTTAGGTATCCTCTCTGCTGAAGGAAAACTCAGCCATCTTTAACAATGACATTATTCTAAGGGCATATAGGGTCTATAGTCAAAAATCTGTTTCTAAGTGTCTCTTCCACTTACTAATAGTTTCATGACTCTGCCCAAGTCATGGAACGTATCTGTGCTTCACGTCCCTCCTTGTTCACTCAGGGAGAGCAGTAACAGCCAAACCTTTTCAGAGCTGCTGTGAAAATACATAAGTGAACATGCTTTGGAATGTTCTACAGAAACACACTACGGGAATCTTAGTATTACTCAGCTATTTACAAAGACCACTTCAGATCTTAATGCTGTCCCTACTTTCTCTGATCACCTTCAGATCCTAGGGATTGCCTCTGTATTTGTGTCTTACACACATGCATGTTATCTTCACAATTCGCACTTGCACGCAAATCTATGTCTACACTATTCGCAGTTTCATTTGTCTAAATCTGGTGCATGTGCCGATGTACTTGAGACTGACAAATAACATAAAACAAGGAACGTGGGCTGTGATCAGGGTTCATAGTTATTTTGAATCATTTATCTATAAGAAACTTTCAACTTACACTGATTGTATTTATCAACTTTACACTGCTACTAATTTATTTTTTTTAAAAGATTGAGATATAGTTGCTAGTAAACACTAATTCAAATAATGTACTAATCATCTCAGGAAAGCAATGTAATTTTATAAAGTTATTAGCCAATTTCTATTTTAACAAGTCTTAGCTGTTTCTTCACTATCTTATCTGAAATTTCAACATAGTCTGCAGTAAATTTCCCTACCAGCTTATACAATATCTTTACGAATAAATATTAAAAATTATGGTAACAAAATATTTTTACTAGGAGCCTCAACAACCATTTCTCATATGGATTTCCCTTTAAACCAAAAGCTGCTCATTACCAGATGGTCTTATCAAATAGTCTGATTGTAAAAAGGAAGCATGTTCTTGATGACTGCCTTATTCTTTTTCAGACAACAAATTTTAAAAGTTATTAAGATGGCAATCTAAAAGTTAGTCTGCAAAAACTCATCTGCAGCTCACTTTATAATTAACTTGTTAAGCAAACACCCTCTAAAATGTCAGTCATTTGGCACTGGGGCTGAGCAGTACTGTTACACTATTTCCTTCTACCTCTTATCAGAGTAAATCTACATCAACTTCGTTATTTCCAGGACAGACTTCACTTCTGCCTTTATTTTCCAGTTTCCATTCCTGAGGCTCTGTATTATATTTATCAAGAAGCAATTTTTGTCCCACACTGAAATCTCTTAACAATGATTTTATCTCACTAATAATTGGCATGAGATTGGCTACTGAGGAATATTAGGCATTCCCTCATACCAGGTCAATAACTTATCTTCTGCAGAATTCTGTCAATAAAGATAAAATTGAGAAAAGAGAAAAGCAATTCACATACTATGGCCAAGTATGTTTTCTCCAAGGTTAAATTAATATTGTTCTCAAATAGTCACCCTTTTTAAAGAATAAGTAAGTTTTTAAAGGACTCCAGAAAGAAATAGAAGTAATATGATTAAATGTTACAGCTGTTAAATCTGGGAGATGAGAAGTTTTTTATCTTTCTATGTTTTTTAAATATCTCCAAATAAATTTTAGACAAAAATACACAGCCAAAAAAGTGAATTTCAATTAGGTATAAGCATAAAGATTAGAGTCAGAGAAAGAAAATAATTTAGGGAAAAACAAGGTTGTAATTTAGGAAATATGTATTTGGCTGTTTTAAAGTAACTAATGCAATATTCAGTCTAAATGGAAATGCGACTACAAAATAAAATATTTTAAATTCTGAGAAATTTATACTTCTACTCCAATTATTCTTAACACTGCTAGAGTCTGAAAACGTGAAATGTCTGGGGGATAACAATGTAAAGGATTAAATGCTTGAAAACAGGAATGTATTTTAAAAGATTATTAAGTTAAAAATATAAAATCTTATGTGAGAGGGAAAAGGGTGCTGTCGAAGAAGCTCCTCTGTAACAGATTCTTGAGCCAGAATACTTGGGTTAAAATCCGAGCTTGAACAACCTGTTGGTCATGTGGCCCTGGACCAACTGCTCGACCAGTCGAACTCACTTTCCTCATCGGTAAAGCAAGGTAATGATAACAACATTGATGTCAAAGAATTATGATGAGGAGTCAATGATTTCACATGCGCAAACTGCTTAGAACAAACAGAACACACACTGTAAGTTTTAGCTATTTGCTGTTCATAAATCTGAACTGAGTAGTACTTATTCAGTGTTTAACTTCACAGACAAAAGTTTAACCTACTGGGGACTCTCACAATTTCTACTACTGGACCCCAGATTCAAGCCTTGGAGAATTCTGTAACTCCAAGAACACAGAAGCACTCTCTCTAGTCCCCAAGATAAGGCTCCCAATCAAAGCAGAAAACATACAAGACATATGATTGAACATATTGTAGTAATGACATTGTAACAGGCCAAAGTTCTAACAGCAGCAAAATGAGGGTGGAAGCTGGTATCCCTACTTCACAGATAAGGAAATTGAGGCTTAAACAATCAGGCAATTTGGCCAACATCATATTGCTAGTAAGCAATGTCCAGACAAGGCTCTCCAGGAATACCGTACTCTCCACTCTACCCCCCAAGTACTGAGCACAGACCAGATGCTGGATGGGTGGGCAGATGGATGGATGGACGGATGGATGGACGGATAACTGTAGCCATCAGTCAAGCAAATATAAGGTACTCTGGGGTAGCCACTGACCCTGGCAAATCAGACCCTCTTTGGCTAAACTTTTCACGGGAAGGCTTGATAAATACTACTTATTCTTACGTAGGAATATTTATGTTATTCAGGGAACAAGGCTACATGTTCCCATACTCAAGAAATATGAGCAATATTGTAATATTATTATTACAATTAATAAAATATTGTAATAAAGGAACTTTTCCAACTAACAATAGCATCTACTCAATTATCCATGCCAATGGAAAGGAGTGAGTAGGGGCTCCGAATACAAAAATCACATATTTGACTATTTGAATATACTGTTTGTGGATTACAATAATTAAAACAAAATAATGAAGCCATGGTGATGCCTAATTCAAGAAGAGAAAGAAGCTGATTCTCCTTCCCTATCGTAAGCCCCACCAGACCGAAACAAAGCACCAGCCTAAGACGGGTTCTTTCCATTTCTTCTAAGCTCAATTTTGGGTTCATATTTTCCTTCTCTGGGTTAGAAGGGAGCACAAAACATCTATATTTACATCTTCCCTTTGACAGTCTCAGCCCAAAAAGTGTGAAAGAAAGTATAAATTGTGTCATAAAATCCCGATGTTGAACTACAAGCAAAACTTACTGAATAGAAACAAGTTCCCTGTGATAAATCTCACTGTATTTACATTTATTAGAAAATTACCTGTGAAAAAGTTCTTCTGTGCGAAGATGAAGTGGTAGGTGGCTTTATACACCTCGAGCTCACACTGCCACGTCTGCGGCATGTTCCATGTCCGGGGGTAGCTGGCGTTGATGTGGAACTGCAGAGTGAAGTGGGGCATGTGTGAGCAGCATCAGACATGAATTCACACACACCAGTGAGTGATGAAAACTCATTTTCCTACTGAGCTGAACAGAAGGGCACCTCGAGATTTTAATATCGCTGTGGCTGAAGGTCAGCATCCATGGTTACATCCAGTTCCTTGAAATATGAAACATGATGTGGTCGAAAGCCTTTCGGAACAACTACTCAGGCTAGAGCCTGATACTGTACTCTAGCTAAACTAACGGAGGAACAGCCGCAATCTCCATTCCTCTGTAAGCCTAACCTGTTCAGTGAGGGGTGAGGGGCCAGGGAGGGCGGGGTACAATGCACACCGTCACGCGGGAGTCTGGCCCCCAGAGCCTCCCAGGTTCCCACAGACCTGACACGGTGCTTTCTGGTGTATGCCACCTGCCACAACTGGGAAGTCTGCAAAGGCAAGAGCCACCTGACTGGGAGCAGCATTGTTCCACTGCACTACTTGTCAGCAATAGCTCAGGAATCATTCAAATGCTGAATATGCCAGCTTAGTATATATTTATGGTATTCAATGGATTCTTGGTAA
The DNA here is from genome assembly GCF_001890085.2 of Hipposideros armiger. Classification (NCBI taxonomy): domain Eukaryota; kingdom Metazoa; phylum Chordata; class Mammalia; order Chiroptera; family Hipposideridae; genus Hipposideros; species Hipposideros armiger. The sequence continues at coordinate 6,588,091 of NW_017731351.1, forward strand.
TTGTAAGATTTCCCTCTTAATTTACTGATAGATCATGTGCAAATATGCTTGTTTAGACAAGCACTAAAGGACCTAATGGTGCCATCTTATATAAAAGAATCCTCTCTGAATATCAGCCATTCTACAAAGTGGCTTCGGTTGTTATTGTTACTGTTGTCCCTGATAGTAATAATAATAATCTGCCTGATTAATGAGTCCCCAGTCTGGAATTGTAGGCATGAGCATTTCCATAGCTTTTTCTGTTTGTAACAAGGTGCAATCGAGGGTATCAATCCTCCTCCATTTACCTCATTCATCAAGTAAAAAGCACAGTGAATTATTAAGCCCTGAGAAAGAATCCAATGGGGCCAGAAAACATACAGTAAAAAACGATCTCATTTACAACACTGGAGAGAGTTAGGCTAGCCATACAGTGAAGTTTAAAAACAATATTATAACAAGTTCTCACATTTTTCAAGGCCCAAAACCCTTATCTCATTGCCTTATCTTCACTTGCCCCATCCTAGGGGCAGAGCCACAGAGAGATGCCAGTGGGGCCACAGCCCTGGTAACCTCCTCCTCTGCCCAAAACAGGGCCAAGGGCACCCGGGCTTCTTGAACGAGAAGAGGACTTCCTGGTCATTAAATTTTTATTTTACGCACATACGTATATCATCATATACTCTCGACTTACTGCTAACATTTCTGCTTCCAAAAGGGTCCGGTATTGCATGCTGGTGGTGGCATCAACATGTAAGAGTTGTCCTTTAATTGCAGGGGTGTAACCTAATAAGTGAAAACATAAAAATTAAGAACCTAAAAAATATACTTGTGTATGTGATAATATTAAAAATTTTGGACTGGAAACAACTCCCACCACCACTCAAAGAAGAAATCCCTGAAAAACGGTGACCAGTCACTGTTTAAATACACCCAATGATGGGGAGCTTGCTATCTAACAGGGGACCTTTCTCATTTGAACAGCTCTGAAGGATGACAGTTCCATCTTCACATAACGTCTATCATGATTTTACTTCCCAGGGCAAAACTACAAGTCTAGTCCCTAAACACTAATTTTCAACTATTTAAGAGCCCCCATCGCCTTTCTTCTCCCACTGACTCAAGGGTACATGTCTTCACCATTTTCGGCTACTCCTGCTGCAGTGGCACTTACCAAACCACATGGCCCGTTCTGAGCAAAAGCAGACAAGTTCAGAGTAATTCACTTCATTTCTTGATGGGCTGCCTTTCTAGAAACACTAACTCGGTGGTGATTATCATATGGCCATTTCAACATGCATTCTCTTCTGGGCATTTATTTTTCAAACACCTGAATCTCTAAAAAACATTTTAAATGTATTTGAGTTCTAGTTTGCTATTGTCTAACTGTTGCCTAAGCCTATTTTCCCCTCAGATAGTCATCTTAAAGGCCACCTAACCTTTATCAAACACCTGACTGAACTTTCCTGAGGCCCTAACTCACTCCAGAGCTCCACACCCAGTGCTCTGTGGTACCTCCCAAGAACTCATAATAGGAATGCTCAAGATAGCGACCCCCTCAGCCCCCAGGGCACCAAAAACTATACAAAAAAAAATTGTGCAAATATTCTTTCCTATGTGCATCATTAGTTTAAAAATGGTGGCAGCACTCCCTCAACTAAACCATTCTCCATTCTGTGCAACCCCCAACTGCCTCTTCCCCCACTACACAATTATGGCTGCCCTAAGAGATGCTTCTTTCCAACGAACTAAGCTGAATCAACGAGTCCTAGAGAATGGCAAGCAGCTGCGTCAAGACTCAGCAGGATTATTCTTTTAAAACTAGCTAAAGGAAGGTTGGTGCTTCATTAAACAGCCCCCAAGTTATGGGAAATTATACACTCTGCCATTCTCAGTCAGTTTGTCAACTGATTATATAACCGAGCCGACCCAACTGCTACCTTTTTCTCTTTATGGGAACTAATGAATCTAGTCAGCCCTCTGCCTGCTTTCTTCTTATACAAGCAACAAAATAAGTGACAGAAACTATAGCTATCAGGGCATTATTTAATATTTTAAATACGACATGTTTCTCTTTCTTAAAGTTATGCTATTCAAAGTGCCCAGCTTACTCTCTGATAAAACCTACTACTATAACTTAAACCAAAGCCTAATAGTCACGCGGTCATCACAGCCCCTGTACCACGTGCCTGGTGCTGGGCTCAGCATCAGGCACAGAGCAGTGAAAAGGCCGACGCAGGTTCTGCTCTCACGGAGCAACAGGAAAAACTAACAGGAAATACACGCTAAGTAAATTATGCTCATTCTTGCAAAAGAGGAGAATGGGATAAAATGAATACACAGAATTATAGGACTTAAATCAATTTAAAACATTTTCCCCTCTCTCCAGGTGCACAAATAATTTAATTATGTAATATTTACTGTTAATAACTATAGGTATATCAAAATATAATAAAAAGCTGAAAAAGAAAACCCCATTAATTAATGTTAGTTTAAATGGATTAACATACTATTATTTATATATTATTTCCCTACTAATCATTTTTTTATTTTATTTTCCAATTACAGTTGACATTCAATATTATATTAGTTTCAGGTGTACAGTATAGTGGTTAGACAACTTACGAAGTGATCCACCTGGCACCATACACAGTTATTACCATGTTATTGACTATATTCCCTATGCGGTGCTTTACATGCCCGTGACTGGTTTCTAATTGCCAATCTTAATCCCTCCCCTTTTCTCACACAGCCCCCTAACCCTCCTCCCACCCGGCAGCCATCAGTTTCTTCCTACTAATGATTTCAAACAGAAAAGCACTCATTGCAGCTTACCATTTTCCTCAACTGTCATTGGAATATTAATTTCTAAATAGGAGCCGGCTCCTACATTCACATGTACAGCATTTGTTTCCTACCAAAAGAAAAAAAATTATTCATATAAAACATGTATTATAATTATACTCCCATCTTTACTCTTCAGCTATTATCATATAAAATAATATCATCAATGATATTAAATAGGTATTAAAAGTTCCTAAGAACAAAAGTTCAAATTTATACCAAAAATACACTAAAAAAATTTGGCCAGATATAAGAGAGAAAATGAAGCAGACTATAGTATAAAAGTCTATTATTATTAATGAACTTCTTTCTACTATTTGGAACTTAATGAAAGTAACACATACACAATTATCGGGGACTAGTCACCAGAAAAATACTCTGGAAAATAATGTTCAGATTTTAAACACTATTTTCTATATTATTCCAATAATTACCCTATTCTTGGTAAACAGCAAGTCAATCGTAGCATCTGCAATAATATTCATTCGCAGTTCAAAAGCAAGGATCTGCCGTGGCTTCCCAGGCTGTGCAACTTCAGAAACTTTCAGAACTTGATAATCAGGTGGGAAAAAAAACTTCCATAAACAATCTCTGTATAAGAAAGCAGAAAGAATAATGACATTATTCCAACAAAATGACCTCTGATAAGGGACCAAAATCAGTATTCTAACTTTATATTATCACTGCTACCTCATTTAACACTTACATATGAAACAAAAACATGAAGTCACAAAACACCTACTATAATTTCCCTTCAGTAAAACAAAAGACTGTTTGCTCTAGTGTTTTATACTGTCAGACATCAATGAGCTCTGAGCACTTAATAATTATACTATTATCAAATGAGACATAGGTAAGACCAACTTGCACTGTTCAAGCACAGTGTGAGAAATGAAAGACTTTATACACGTGTATCGATGGTCCAAATGGCCAAGTTGCTACACTAACTTGCAGCAAGGTCTATTTACATAAAAGCCTTGGCATGTCCTCAGAATTACTGGCACATCTTCTCTCCTTTGTTTAAAGGGCTTCGATAAACAGAAAGATGGTCATAACATGTAAGAATTATTTCAGAACTAAGGCAATGACTAACAACTGAAACCCTTTCAGACATTCTCCATGCCCTCCAGCATAAAGTCTATTTCTGCACTATCTGCCCACCTCCCAGGGGCCCAGAGAGCCTGCAGGACGGGTCTCCACCGCCAGTAGCGCGAGCAGAGCGCTTCTCTTGCCTTGGTCATTTACCCTCCTCTTCCTTCCCTGGCTAACCCTCACTTATGTTTCAAAACTCAACTCATACTTCCCTCTGCCAAAAAGCCTCCCCCAATCTTCTATCCTCTGATCTTTACTATGAGTTAGGTACTGTAATGGGCTGAATTGTGCCCCCCTAAAAATTTGGATGTGGAGGTCTTAACCTCAGAATTTGGCTGTATTTGGAGAGAAGGTCCTTACAGAAGAAATTAAGTTAAAATGAGGTCTTCTGGGTGGGCCCTAGTTCAATAAGACTGGCACTCTGCTAAGAAGAGGAAATTGGGACACACAGACCTACAAGACACACAGAAGTGAAGGCAATGTGAAGAGAGAGAGAAGGTGGCCAGCTGCCTGCAAGCCAAGGCGAGAGGCCTCGAACACATCCTGCCTCGCATCCCTCAGAAGGAACCAGCCCTGCCACCACCTTGACGTCCGAATTCTACCCTCCAGAACTGTGAGAATCCTGTTGTTTAAGCCACACAGCCTGTGATGCTCTGCTCTGGTAGCCATAGCAAACCAAAACAGGACCTTTCTAAATGGTTCATCAAGACTTCTTGCTTTCCCCTGTCATAGCACGTAATAAACCTCTCTGACTTTTTTCCTCCACTAACGCTCAACAATATATGTCTTTTATTCTGAATTTTCACAGCCCCCAACTCACTGGCATATGTGTTGATTAAATACAAAAGAAAAAACAAAGGAACCGATAAATGTGCTGCTCGAATACCATTTTTCTAATGAACTCGCTCCTCTGGGACTTGCTCTTCTGGGACTACAATTATTCTACAAGTAATTGTAGAGAAAATTACTTGTTTCTCTACAAACAAGTAATTATTCGGATGAAAGTGTCTAAGGATATTGTACCCCGCCATTATAATGTTATAAAAAATGTGAAGCTAGTTTTGATAAAAATTACAGCATTAGCTCTGTGCATTGGACTTATTAGAAATATACTCAAGTACCTCTGCCTATCGGCCCACGGCCCATAGTTGAAATCTGTTCCTTTGCCACAAACTATATCCAGTCCCCAACATGGAGGCAAATCTTGTAATTTGCAATCCTCACTGCTGATTTCTCCTTCAATATTTTCTTCTGTTTCTTCTGGAACAAGTCCTACATTGCAGAATATACAATATAAAGGCAGTTACTTAAAATAACCATTTAGAAAGTTTCTTTAGATCATCAGTTCTAAAAGCTTTTGGATCTCAGGAATACTTTAGACTCTTAAAAATTATTGAGGACACCAAAGTGGGTATTTTTGTATTATCTCTATCAAAATTTACTATATTCAAATTTTAAGTTGAGTAATTTTTTAAATTTCATTATTTTTAAAATAATAAACTCATTATATGTTCACATAATGAAATGTCTATTAAATTTAATGAAAATGATATGGGAAACAACTATATTTTAATAAAATTTAATAAAATTTTAATTTCACTTTAATGAAAATAGTTTTTAAAGAAAAATAACCATATTTTCTAAAACAATTTAGTGAGAAGTATTTGCATTGTTTTTATCTTCGCAAATCTCTTTAATGTCCAGCTTAATAGAAAACAGGTGAATTCTCATAGCTGCTTCTGCATTTAGTCTGTTGTTCAAGGATTTGAAAAAAAATCTAGCTTCATACAAATAGCTGGAGAGAAAAGAAAGGAGAATTTTGATAGCTTTTTCTGATAATTCTGGATATTCTTCTTTGACACTACACCAAAATTCAACAAGTGGTAGTTTCTTAAAGGTTAGCTCTCCGATGTGGAATCTGAAACCATACTGTTGAACTTTTCCTACTTTGATACGTTAAAATGTCCTATCTCTCTTGTGCTTTGAATAAATCTTTTACCCATGACATGACCTTGCAAATCATATATCAGTCAAGCGGAAAATACTTGTTCACTAAGATATGCATATTTTCCAAATATTGATACATTTCATTATTAAACATTTAAAAAATCACATTTGTTAATATCACTGGTAGTCTCATCAGAAAAGTCATCAAATGCACAATGGCAGACCCAAATTTTCAAAAATTCTAATTTTCACATGAAAGCTCAAAACCAGTTTGTCTCTAGTTGCTCTTTCAATTAAAACTGGTGTTCCATGAAAAGAGCAAACAGATGAGCTTGGAGCTCAATCACACAAGCACTTTTCTTCAAAGCATGAGAGTGCTGTGGTACACAGCGGAAGTGCGTTATGTGTGCTTCCCACTTTGGCACAATGAATATTTAAAAGCTTCCCTAGGGGTCAAGAGTTGATCAAAATAATTTTTACTGCTTAATCAAAGACATGTTAAAGTAATGTTGGCACTTGCTGTTTTACTGTGAACATGTGGCAGGGAGCCTGTAGTTTGCAACCACGGCCTAGAGACTTGCCAAAGCGCCAGCAGTTTCACCACCATTGCTTTGGCACCACCAGTGCAAATGTCAACATGGTGAAAATGGCCAATAACATCCTAGTTTTATTTTTAAAATACTCTGACCTCATAAGCCCCTTGGAAGGTATAGAAGTAGGAACAAAGGTGCCCAAAATCCAATGTTTAACTACTTTTATAAGATTGAAGACACCCATTAATCATCATAGCTGGATTTTAATCCTGAAACTTGAAGCCTCCAATCTAATGTACTGTGATTTTTTTCCCTAAGCTGACTTAGGAACTACCTAAACCATCACCATATTCCCAGAGGTTTTCCCATGTGGTCATTTGCATTCACAATTTTTGAGGCACATTTGTGAACATGGAATTTGCAGGACAGATTACTATATTGTTTTCTTTGGGTCTGAAATGCTAAAGTAATATTCAACATTTGACAATTACATAGATATTTTTTAGGTAGGCACGCTTACATCCACATTTACCATTTATTGATGCTCACTTATATCCTAAGTAAGGAGACTGAAAATATTATTAGGCATTCCATTTCACAGCAGAAATGGAACTGTAGCTATGAAGCATACTTTCAAGAAGCACTACCTGGCTCGTCCATGTAGTAGTAGATGTCGACATCGTTTGACTGCATCACCACAAAGCCTTCTCCCATCAGTCTCGGCGGTCTGCAGGGCGAGGGGTGGGGAGGGGAGGGGGTAAAGTAAGTACATATCCAGAGTTCAAAATGTTTGTGCTCTAATTAATAGTGCTAACAGGTGAAAACAAAAAGGGAAAAAAAAAACAAAACTAAAAAGCAATCAAGTGTAGCATCTTGAAAAGGGAAAACATCTTTCACATAGACGATAAATGGCTCCATAGTTGTATCCTATACTAACTAATAAAATACTGAAAACTTTTTAATCAGTAAATTAGTCCAAGGAGAAAACAAAAAAATAATTGTTTTGCATTGTTCATTGTAAGTTTTGAATGTCAGAAATCAATTTAAAGCAAAGTTCAGTCAGTTAAATACAATGGAAGAACAATGATCAGAAAAAATAATCATATTCTGCATTTGCAACAAATTTAAAATTAAACTTAAAATTCAACCTTTCTATACTAACACTACAAAGCTGAATAAGAAATATCATTTTATATAGCTATAAAATAAAGTACTATAATCTTTCAGAAACATTAAATTTAAAAAAATGCCATTTTTATTAACAACTTTATATTACCTATTTCCATGAATGCTTAGTTGATCAACTTGAAACAAATTTACAGCAACATCTCAAACTCAAATTCTGGAATAAATGTTTCTCTACAATTTCCCAAAAACTGTTAATCTTAGTTGCTTTGATTTACCAACTTTTTTCTTCATCATATACCACAGTATCTTCCCTCCATACCGAAATTAACTTCTCAATCATTAGCTAATTTACATAAATTCAGCAACCTTCTTCTAAACAGGTATTAAATCACAAAGGTTAATGTTTAATCTTATCATTTAATCTTCACATTTAGTTTTAAAGAGTGAAAAATATAATTTTAAATCTTTTAACACAAGGTAATAGCAGAATACTTTTTCATCTTACTCTCTAGTAATTTTCACAAAAGCCCAATTTATTTATTCAGTATCATAACTTTTACCTATAAACATAGCATTGTGGGCATAACCACATTCCAGAAGACGCTCTGAAAAGTCCGTGGTCCTGGAAAGTGAGACCAGGTAGACCCACAGCCGTCCAGGTGCCCCTCTATCATTCTAGCCAGTGCCAGGAAAATCTAACAGCAAGAAGTGGGAACTAACTAAAAGGAAACAATCAGGCTTCTTGTGACCTCAGAGACTTTATGTTGCTTACACACAAAGATAAAAGCTGGGACACAGTGGAAACTCATCGTATGAATGCCAAATTACACAAATTCACCACAGAGTCTCCTTCACAAAAAGAAGAGAGATTGAGAATAACAAAGATTACAAGCCCTCATCCCACCGTGAGCGTGTGGCCCGGAGTCGGAGGGGAATTCCATGTCTGCCGTTCGCCCAGGGTCCCAGTCCCTCCTATGGAAGCACCCCACCAAACAAGGGTGACCCCATGTGCATCACCAAAACACCCTGTCTCCGGAATGCAAGCAGATACTTCACAGGAGGAAAACAAACCTGGAAATTCAGGTGGAAAACTGACTGGAACTTAAATGTCCAGCAAGTTGCAGCACCGTACCATCCTAACTTCACCAGGTGTCCAAGAGTAATTTCAATTCAATTTTCAACTTTTCATCAACTCAAAATGGTAATCCACCATAATTCATTTGTTGGACTTACTATTTATCTATTCTTTCTGGAAATAAAACCTACCTGCAATGTGTATTCTCTAACATCAAACATCAAGGCTTAATTGCCCAAAATAAATTTCCCAAAGACAGTGAGAAGGAGAAAAGGGTAAAAAAATTATAGTTATAATCTTAAAGAAAAATATTTAAAATTAGAGTTTACCAATGGATAGCATATCCACTTATCTTACAAAGCAGGACCACATTGTTAAGTGATTTAATAGGCAAAAATCTGCCTAATTATCACCCAACTTGGAACAAAGAAATTAAAAGAATGCCAAAGATCTCATTGATATCTATATTAGATATAAAGAAGTTATTATTTTTATAAGGCTTCCTTACTCATCATTTTGAAGGCCAACATATCTGGGACTAGGAACAAGCATGACTCGAACATTTTCCAGCTTTCCTTTCACAATATGCATGAACTGGTCCAGGTGGCTGGAAGGTGGCTTTGTGGTGTAAGTCAAGAAAGCATCGTCAAAGTTGATGCACAGAGTCTGAGGCTGGTAATGATTTCCAAAGGCCAAGCGTCCCTGAAAAAACAGGTAACAGATATCATGGCACACGATTCAGGCCATATATTTTTCCTCAGCTGACCCAATAACAAGCATTTACAAGCAACAACTAAATGATGCCACTTTAGAGCTATGTATATTTAAATTACTCCACGGATCAACTTAGACCTGTGGCTAAAGAGATTTAAGTACTCGTGAATAAATAGCCTTTCAGGTCTAATACATGTGTGCTAAAACGGTATTGGTGTTAAAATAATTCTTTCACCTTTATGAAAACTGGAACCAAAAAACTACAAAATTACTTTCTTTTCTTAAGTGAAAATTACTTTACAAAAATAAAAGTTTCTGTTATTAACTCACCAAACATTAACTGAAGCAGAATTTACTTACTGTGCTCACATTGACCTTTATGACTGGAATAAGTGATCTCCATGAAGATGCGGGGTCCTGAGATTCTGTTTTTACTTTTACTCTGAGAAGAAAAAATAGAAACTGACATATATAAGAAAAACTTAAATATCTGAGGATACAGTTGACTTCCTCACAGTACACACTATTAATATTAGCTGTACCTTTCCAAATACATCTCATGACTGCTCCAGTAAAAAAAACACATTGACCATCTAACGAAATACTAAGATCCCTAAAATATCTGTTGGAATGCACTCTATCATGTGCCAATTTTTAGATTAGAAAGCTACAAGCAAAACTATGATTTTGGAATGACAAGCTTTAATATCAAAAATATAAATTATGATATGCTGTCATTACATCTACCATTATGCCCTTTACACTACAATATGCCATTTTATAAGGCAACCAAAATTATTATTAAAACAACAAATGACCAAGGTATAAGTCACTTTGATGTTTTCTGCTGTTTTAAGTGCTTCTGATTACCCAGCTGATCTTTTTCCTACCGTAGTCCCACCACTTTATGTCAAATAATGTCCTCTCAGTAAAATGAAAATGACAGGCCAAGAGTAAGAAAAAGAAATTACTCAAAATTATACGAAGTACACAAAATTTAAGAAATAAAAAATTTCACAGCAATTTACTAAAGATTTCAGATGAAAACGCAAGACATATCTCTTCAATAACCCGCTAACTCCTAAGTCACACTTCTGAGGCCATCTCCACTAAGGCGGCTTTCAGCGCTTAAAACAAAATTCAAAACTGACCTTACGCCCTCCCCTAAACCTACGCTTTCTTTAAGGCTCCCTGACTAAGCATGACCAGTACTTAAATTAGCAACTTGGATTCACTGTTGACTCATCCTTCTTACTCATTCTCCACATCTGACCTACCACTATCTTATGGATTCGTTTGCCTAAGTAGATCTGGAATCCATCCATTTTTCTCCCTTCCCCTTGTGAGCAGCCCAGATGATGAACATCTCTTCCCTAAATTGTTACAACATCCTTCTATCTGGTCTCCCTACCTCCAGTCTTATCTCCCTCAAATCACATCACAGCATTACTGACCTGAAGTAAAGCCAAATATCTAACACTTGGACCCTCAAAATCATTGTGGTCTAATTTATCCGCATCTCAAATAGTCCACTCCAGCCTCAGTAAATAGCGTCTAATATTGCATATGATGTTTCTTCCATAAGGAAGTCTCTTCACTGCCTTCTCTGCCTAACCGAGTCACCCTTCAGGTCCCAACCCTTCCAGATCCTTCCATGTCTGCCCGCAGAATACTATTCTTGCCCCTATGGGAACACTTCTTGCACTAAAATGTCCTATTAACTGTCTAACTCCCATACTAGGCTATAAATTTCCTCCAGACAAAATAGTTGTCATAGTCCCAGTATCCCCAGTACCTCAGGTCAATGCCTGGGACATAATATACTTATCATGTATTTAAGTATACATAATATCTTTAAATATTTAACTGATAATAAATGTTCTCATCATCTACTTAAAAAAAACGAGTCCGGCCGAGTGGCTCAGTTGGTTAAGAGCTCACTCAAGAGTGTGAGCTCTTAGCAAAAGGGTTGCCAGTTCGATTCCCGAACCAAGCTGAGCTGTCACTGAGCTGCCAACAGGTAGCAGGATGGCTCAGCTAAAACAAAACAAAACAAAACAAAACAAAAAAGCTATTAGGTACATAAGTCTCTTCAGCATTCAAAAATCAGTTAACATTAACCAGCAAAACATGAAAAATCAAACAATCATATCAATACATGCAGAAAAAGCATTTGACAAAATCCAACACTGATTCACGATTAAAAATCTCTCAGTAAACTAGGAATAGAGGGAACCTTCCTCATCTTGATAAAGAATGTCTACAAAAAAACCTATAGTTAACACCATACTTAATGGTGACAAACTAAAAGCTTTCCCACTACGATCAGCTACCAAGCAAGGATGTCCCCTCTCACCATTCCTTTCAATTTTGTATTGGAAGTTCTAATTAATGCAATAAGACAAGAAAAAGAAATTAAAGGTAGAAAGATTAGGAAGGAAAAAATAAGACTATCTTTCTTTGCAGAAGACGCAATGATCTATGTAGAAAGTCTGAAAGAACTGACCAAAAAAAGCTCTTAGAACTAATAAGTGATTATAGCAAGGTTGCAAGATATAAGATTTATATACAAAAGTTCTATATGCTAGCAATAAATGAGTGAAATTTGAAATTAAAAACACAGCAACATTTACA
>NW_017731351.1:6603636-6610740 GCF_001890085.2 Hipposideros armiger
GCCTCCATTTTCAGTAAAGAAACTCAAACACAACAACCAGGAAGTGTTCCTGCCCCGATATTCACAGTAACTCATTTCCTTACTTGCCTCGTGTTGTCTAACTATCCTGCAAAGGGCTCTCCCTATTTACTGGCCCAATTTTTATCTTCCTCAGTGTCACATTTCCCTCACTTGTTCCTCAAAGCTGTATATATTGGGTTGTCGGAAAAGTCATAACGCATTTTTGCAACGAAAAACATAGAAAAAATACGTCATGACTTTTCCGACAACCCAGTACTTATTGGCTAATTGTCTGAATCCCTCCCATTGAACTGCTTGAATGAAACAAGCTCTGTGAAAGGGGCTTGTTTTATTCACTGTTGCATGCGTGATGCCTAGAACAATTCCTACTGCGGAGAAGGGTTCGCTTGTATGAAAGAATAACAGAGCGTCTTACTACAAGTCCTACTCCTAGTAACACAAAAATACCCACAAACAAACGGATCTGAGGCTTTTGACAACCCAACTGTAGATGCATAATAAATGCAAAGTGGAATATTTTTCTATTACCACATTGATCTACACAAATAGGAATCAATTATTATACAATTTTTGAAGGTCATAAACAACTCAATCACAATTTACCCCAAAACTCATTTAGGTCATTTGCTTTCAAATTTACTTCCAGAACAGTTTAGCATGATCCCTGAATACAAATGCCCTGCTCATTAGGAATATGCGATAAAGATGGATGGGGTGAGCTGCACAAGCAGCAATGGGGAAAATTAAGTCTGGACGAGCCCCAAATTAGATCAGCAGCGATTGATAAACAAACGGTGACTGTAGAAAAATGGTAACAGGATTACTCTCAGTTTCATCTCTACTTGCTGGATGTACACACAGATTCTCTTTTTTCAGTATAACTGATATAAGAATATGGCTACATTAACTTACTAAAGACACCAAAGCACAAAGATAAAGGTATTAATCTTCAAAAAGATTTTGACAACACTGACAAACACTAAATATTTAATACTGAAACACTGCAAGATCCCCTCAACAATCCCTACCCTATTTTCCCAACTTTTTTTTTTTTTGCGCATTATTATTGGTTGTCACCTCCCCCCAGGAGAATGTAAACTCCATCGGAGAAGCGTTTTCCTGTTGTGCTAGTATAACCCCAGTGCCTAAAACAGTGCCTGGTATATAGGAGACACTCAGCAAATACATTAAAGCATTAAATAGAAATGATAATACGTGGGGTTTTCAAAAATAAGATTGAACAAAATGTCTAGCCAACTTTTTCTTCAAAAAAATCACGTTAGAAAAATAATGAATACTGAATCTATAAGCATTTTAAGAGCACCTATTGGTTTCATATTTTAAAAAAGATTTAGCTGAGTTCACATCCCCCTTTTAAATCTGTTCTATTATTTCTATTTGTTTCACCTGCATTAGTGATATTCCAGCCAGCAAGCTATGTGATTAAACAGTAAATCAGATCTCCAAGTCTGGATGAAATCCAAGCTTACATGCCTGTGCTGCCTTCAGGGCCTCCATCCAAGATCCTTTAGGTCAATAACCCCAGCTTTCCACAATCCCCAGGAGTATTCTTATAGCAATGTCCTCTCCTTCCCCTCTCCCATCCCAACACACACACACACACACACACACACACACACACACACACACACACACACACCTTCTTAAGAAAAAAAAGTTGGGGACTCCTTCATTCCGGGAACCAGAAAAAAGTGGTCAATAAACAGTCCTAAGGATATTAGATTGGATCCCTGTACCATCATTTACTAGTGTGACCTGAGAAAAGTGCCTTAACCACTCAGAGTCTCAGTTTTCTCACCTATAAAATAAGAATACTTCTACCTTCCTGTAGGATTGTTGTAGACAATGAATACTAGTTTCCTTGTCTTTGCAGGTCAAATTCTTACTAGTTACTTACCATATTTTGCCGTGTATAATGTGCACTCATGTTTTGGCCCAAGCTTTCAGGGAAAAAAATCTTTCGTTTTAATTTTTTAATTCAAATGTTTATTTGTTTACATGCAGGTACTTGTTTTTGTATCATAAAGGAATTTTAGCATTCACTTTTTAACATATTACGGTACAAGAAATTTTATGTGACAAATAATTACAAAACACAAGGACAGATACAAGGTACAAGAAATTTTATGTACCAGCAACAAATTTACAATATTTACATATCATAGAAGGCCAACTCTTTATCATTGCACGTTTGTCCTAAGTTCAACAAAACCGGTTATTGTATCCCAAGGTATCATTTTGCATATGGATATCATTATTGATTTCTAGAGTTACACTTTTAACTCACAAGCACAAATAAAAGAATTAAAAACCTTTACATAAATACGAAATTAGTGCTACCCATGTATAATGTGCATCCTTATTTTTCCCTCACAATTTTGGGCAAAAAGGTGCATATCATACATGGCAAGATACAGTAAATTATGTATTCACAAAGTTATGAATGACAATGTAAAAGGAGGTGTGGAATCTTTTTTCTGGCACACAAAATAATATAAAAGAACTATCAGGACAAAACAATTTAAATATTCTTAAATATTAAAAACATGAAATATCCCAAAAATATGATATTTCGTCCACATTATGGACAACTGCAGAGAGAGAGCACAGATGAAGGAATATGTTAATATTAAGAGTGACAAAAAGAATTGAAGACACAAAGCATTGCCAGGGAGCACATTAAAGGACCAATATCTGAGCTATTAATATTAATGAGGGGTATATGCATGTGAAGAAGGTAGTGATTACATGTCTCTTATACCATTTGAAATGAGCTAAGTTCATGTCACCTCCCCAGCCCCGCCCAAAAACCTTTAATGGTGGAGCTGCCAGCTGTTCAACAGCCTTCATAACACAGCTTCCAAATCACCCCCTATTACTCCTTTACCTTACATTTACCACCAAATTGAGTTATTTGCTAATTCCTAAACACCTATTTTCCAACCCCAAGGCCACAGGTCAAACCAGTTAATCCACCTGAGCTACTCTCCTTCCCACTCCATCTCTGCCTGCAGACCCCTCTCACGGTCACCACCATGAGGCTGCTTCAGAAGGGACTTGCACAGCAGCCACCCCCCCACACAAATGGGCAGAACAGCACACATCAGCAAACCCCGCCCCTGCTGGGGCCACGCCACGTGCTCCATACCACAGTCAGTAAAGCTGCCGAGAGAGTTCTCAGTATTTTTCCTCAAAACACACTGACTGCTCCCTCTCTTCTTTAATTATCATTGTTTGTATGCATGTCTCCCCTAAATAGGTTCAGGTAACACCCATTCCTCTTTCTGTTTTAAATCCCTCCCTCCAGTTTAACACAATGATCAGTAACATGAATGCAGAGCAAGTACCTGTTAATAAGACAAAGAGTTTTATCAAAAGCTATCTTTCCTGAAGGACTTGGGTCAGTGATTCTTGACCTCATCCATGCATTCTGGTGAAGAGCAATCAGTTTAAGGAGAGGAAATGTTTCATGACAAAATGAAGTAATTAAGTAATTATTTTCTTCAAAAAGAAGCTATAAACAATTTAAGACAGTGTTCCACATGTCTGAGAAACTTCTAAAGTGAGCGGTCCCATTAGGTTTCTTTAAAGCGTGCAGCTGCCTCCTGAGACTGCAAATGCCTCCAATTCCTCCCACCAGCTGCCATCAGCGCAACACAGAATTTCCCAGTACCTGCCTGAGCCACGTTTGACAAGCCTGTTTTGTAACGTCAGGAGCACTAGGTTGGCAGTCAGCAGGCCTGGGTTTTGTNGAATTATACAATTATGTGAATAAAAGTTTTAATCTATAACAAAAGATTAGGCCGTGTTTAGATGAATAGTATTAATGATATTCTAATAAAAGTAAATGTTTTAATGTTGGAGACTAATAATTCAAGTGTGACAATAAACCTTTTGATTTTAGACTGGGTTCTTGTTCTTCCATTTTCCCGTGTCTTATCATCCTCCTTCTTGGGTGGAATTATTGTTGGCTCCAAACCAAACAATTCTTGAAGACGTCCATAAAGATCCGAACGATTGTAGACATGAAATTCAAAGTCATTGACTGTGATGTATAATCTGGTTTCTGCCTTTGGATCTAAAGATACAAAAAAAAACAAAAAAAAAAACAAGTTCTTAGTCAACTTTTTCAAAACTTTAGTCAAACACTTTTTCACAGCTAAAGTAATACAAATTATTTATTTTAAAACAGAATTCTATGATAAAGAGAATCATATTTAAAATACATATGAAGTGCTAGCAAAAGAAGAAAAAGGCTGATGTCACCACAGTATTTTAATTTAGCAAAAAAGCATACGAAATGTCAAACAACCTAAATAAATATAAATTTTAGTTTAAACTAACAAAGGAAAAATACACTGCAACTCGTATTTCAAAAATAAGCTAAGGAAAATAAGTCACCAACATTCATATTTTATATAGTAGTCTTTTAGTTCTACTCCAATCTTGGTTTTTCCTCATTACTTACTTCCTAAGACAATTGATAAAAAAAAAAGATAAACCTAACCCTTCAAAAAAACTAATATTTGGGAGCTGTAACTTTTCTGGTATTTTTAAAAATATCTCTTGACCTATGATCCCTCCTGTTTCTTCAGATTTATCACATGACTAAAAGTGAAGCTAATCCCCTAAACTATTATATTTAGAGTTTTGCCTCTTTTTCTTGCTGGAGCTGCAGATTTTTTAAAAATAAAATGAATAGAAAACAC
Organism: Hipposideros armiger; assembly: GCF_001890085.2. Lineage (NCBI taxonomy): Eukaryota > Metazoa > Chordata > Mammalia > Chiroptera > Hipposideridae > Hipposideros > Hipposideros armiger. Next base: position 6,608,388 of record NW_017731351.1, read on the forward strand.
AATAGTTTTTAATACATAGAAATACATAGAATACATATGTATTCTAACGCTTGATAATAAATATAATTCTCCATTTTTAAATAAGTAAATCAAATGCTAGCTCTCATTAGATTTAAACCTTTCCTCAGTCATCATCCACAGCCTCGCCCCCAGATGCCAGGGTCAGATGTCCAGCAGCCTACTACAGTATCTCCAACGTGAGGCCTAGGAAGCATCTCACACTCGGCATGTCCAACCAAACACCTAATTTTCCCACCCAAACCTATTCTACAACATTCCCCCATCTTCTCACTAGCAAATTAATCTTTTTAACTGCCAGGCCAAAATATGTGACTGCTCTTTTTCTCACGTCCCAGATATTATCAGCAAAACCTGTCAGCTTTTCTTGCAACATAGATCCCGAATCCAACCACTTGTCGCCATTCTGGCCCATCACCATCGCTCCTGATGCACACAACTCATCAGCCCCTTACCTAGTCTCCCTGCTTCTGCCCTTTTTCCCCTCTGACTGTGCTTTACACGCTGGCCAGATCTTAGAAAAACCCAGCTAAAGTGATGCCACTCTTCTGTTCCCCAGTGCTCTAATGGCTTCCCCTCTCACTCAGGTTAATACCAAGGTCCTGTAAGCCACGTATAAAATCCCACAGGATCCGTGTTCTTCTCTCCTCCTAAAACTCACTCCAGTAAACCAGCCTCCATTTTCAGTAAAGAAACTCAAACACAACAACCAGGAAGTGTTCCTGCCCCGATATTCACAGTAACTCATTTCCTTACTTGCCTCGTGTTGTCTAACTATCCTGCAAAGGGCTCTCCCTATTTACTGGCCCAATTTTTATCTTCCTCAGTGTCACATTTCCCTCACTTGTTCCTCAAAGCTGTATATATTGGGTTGTCGGAAAAGTCATAACGCATTTTTGCAACGAAAAACATAGAAAAAATACGTCATGACTTTTCCGACAACCCAGTACTTATTGGCTAATTGTCTGAATCCCTCCCATTGAACTGCTTGAATGAAACAAGCTCTGTGAAAGGGGCTTGTTTTATTCACTGTTGCATGCGTGATGCCTAGAACAATTCCTACTGCGGAGAAGGGTTCGCTTGTATGAAAGAATAACAGAGCGTCTTACTACAAGTCCTACTCCTAGTAACACAAAAATACCCACAAACAAACGGATCTGAGGCTTTTGACAACCCAACTGTAGATGCATAATAAATGCAAAGTGGAATATTTTTCTATTACCACATTGATCTACACAAATAGGAATCAATTATTATACAATTTTTGAAGGTCATAAACAACTCAATCACAATTTACCCCAAAACTCATTTAGGTCATTTGCTTTCAAATTTACTTCCAGAACAGTTTAGCATGATCCCTGAATACAAATGCCCTGCTCATTAGGAATATGCGATAAAGATGGATGGGGTGAGCTGCACAAGCAGCAATGGGGAAAATTAAGTCTGGACGAGCCCCAAATTAGATCAGCAGCGATTGATAAACAAACGGTGACTGTAGAAAAATGGTAACAGGATTACTCTCAGTTTCATCTCTACTTGCTGGATGTACACACAGATTCTCTTTTTTCAGTATAACTGATATAAGAATATGGCTACATTAACTTACTAAAGACACCAAAGCACAAAGATAAAGGTATTAATCTTCAAAAAGATTTTGACAACACTGACAAACACTAAATATTTAATACTGAAACACTGCAAGATCCCCTCAACAATCCCTACCCTATTTTCCCAACTTTTTTTTTTTTTGCGCATTATTATTGGTTGTCACCTCCCCCCAGGAGAATGTAAACTCCATCGGAGAAGCGTTTTCCTGTTGTGCTAGTATAACCCCAGTGCCTAAAACAGTGCCTGGTATATAGGAGACACTCGGCAAATACATTAAAGCATTAAATAGAAATGATAATACGTGGGGTTTTCAAAAATAAGATTGAACAAAATGTCTAGCCAACTTTTTCTTCAAAAAAATCACGTTAGAAAAATAATGAATACTGAATCTATAAGCATTTTAAGAGCACCTATTGGTTTCATATTTTAAAAAAGATTTAGCTGAGTTCACATCCCCCTTTTAAATCTGTTCTATTATTTCTATTTGTTTCACCTGCATTAGTGATATTCCAGCCAGCAAGCTATGTGATTAAACAGTAAATCAGATCTCCAAGTCTGGATGAAATCCAAGCTTACATGCCTGTGCTGCCTTCAGGGCCTCCATCCAAGATCCTTTAGGTCAATAACCCCAGCTTTCCACAATCCCCAGGAGTATTCTTATAGCAATGTCCTCTCCTTCCCCTCTCCCATCCCAACACACACACACACACACACACACACACACACA
>NW_017731351.1:6613360-6616223 GCF_001890085.2 Hipposideros armiger
TTGTTCCCTAAGCGTGTTCCTTGGGTCACAGATCATATGTGTGGGGGGCAGAGGGGGGGTTGCGGGGTTCCTTAGGTCAAATGGGCCACCTCAACCCACAGCTTTATTGATTCACATGAAAACATTAAAACAGTGAAAATAATTTAGAATAACTATCTTCATATAAATATACAGAAAGGTATTTTTTAATTCACAAACCAGTTATATAAACAAAGAGAACTTTTGTTTCAGTGCCATTGCAATCTTGTTAACTATAAAGCTTATGTTAACTAAACATGTTTAAAAAAAAAAAAAAGATTGAGTCAAAAGAGCAAATCATCTAACAAATAGATTGACACGCAGAAGAAAATAGGCTCCTAATGCAAACCCATCTCTAAGGAGCGAGCCAGAAGCACTCCACAAATGAAACCAGAGGCAGCAATGCCAGGCCTGCTCGCAGTGGGTGAACACATCAAAAACTGGGACTGCTCAAAATTACCTAACAACAACTCTAAGTTTTAGAAAACGTTTTCCACACATGAAATCTGCCCATTATCCTTTCCAGTCGCTCTGACTTCATTAATTCTGCAGATGCCAAATTCTAATCAGTATATGCCAGCCTTTTCAAGGAAGAGCACGTCATGTATTATACATGAGGGCAGAAATTATGTGGGAACAAGGAAATGATAGTAAAAAGAAAACAAGACTAAATCACAGTGAAGTAACAGTGAAATCTAAAGTAATTTAGGCTAGGTCAAACTTGGAACTTGAACAACTTTTGGAACTTTAGATCTATTTTCCCGTAGAAACAGTTATCAATGACAGTAAGATTCCTAGGTGAACCCACACACAGACAAAAAACCCGACCATTTCAGAATCGCAGTGTAGGTGCCAGAAACACAGGTGATCCTGAGAGCTAAGAAGCGGTGGAAGGGTTTCATCGTCTTCCGACCCTACTCTCCCAGGACCCACCTACAATCTTCTAGAACAGTAGTTACATTTGATCCTTGAACAACACAGGTTTGAACTGCACAGGTCTACTTATATGTGGATTTTTTTCAATAAATACTGTAAATGTATTTTCTCTTATGATTTTCTTAACATTTTCTTTTCTCTAGCTTACTTTATTATAAGAATACACTACATAATACATATACAAAATATGTGTTAATAGGCTGTTTATGTTATAAGTAAGGCTTCTGGTCAATAGTAGGTTATTAGCAGTTAAGTTTTTGGGGAGTGAAACATCATATATGGATTTTTCGACTGCACGGAAGGAGAACTGGTCAGTGTCCCTAACTCCTGCGTGGTTCAAGGATCAACTGCAGTTACAAAAGTATGGTCCAGGGACCTGTGGGGTGCTCCCAAGGCTCTTTCCAGGAAAACAAAAGGTCCTAACTATTTTAATAGGATTATTATACTAAGATGTTTGATTTTTTTTTTTTATCTATCACTGTCCTATGAGTGGACAGTAGAGTTTATTTTTAAAGGCTACATGATGTCTGATACTTCAACAGACTGAATACAAAAGACAGGAGAGAATCCACTTATCTTCTATTAAGCCAGACATTAAAAAGGTTCAAGAATACAAAACAATGACACTCTTCTCACTATATATATTTTTTGCTTCGGAAAAATTATTTTTCATAAAGTATGTTATTTATTTTAATATGTAATTGATTTATTATAGTTATTTTCAATGAAATAGAAATGTTTCTGTAATTATCAGGCTTAATTTCAAGTGTAGTAACATAAATAAAAACTCTTTGGGGTCCTCAATAATGTAGAATAATGTAAAGGGTCCTGAGATCAAAAGGTTTGAGAGTCACTATTCGAGAAAGTAAAGACAAGGTCCCCTCTTCCTTGAAGCCACTGGTATGGTCTGTGTCAAGTACATGGGTCCAAGCCACAGCCCAGAGCTCTTACAGAGCCGAGAAATAAAGGTCTGGGAAGAAAATTCTGACATGGCAAAATTCTGATGATAAAAGCACAACCAGAAGACAATCTAGAACCTGTGTTTCCCCTTTTCTGTTCGTCCTCACCGTCCTAGATAAGTAAGAACTAGGAGCAGTGTCAGGGAGAAGTAGGAAGAAAGCCACCGAAGCTGAAGCAAGCAGAGTGTCTTAGCAGATGATGAGCAAGTGCTGGGGAGGCTATTTAACCAGAGCGGCAGTGAGGTCCACAGACAGAGCTGGGGGTAAGGCTGGAAATGTGGGTGAGGGTCGTGTTGAACGCGACCTTGAATACACAATCAGCTAAAGTAACCAAATTTAATCAGGCAAGGAAGAGGAAAGCTGAAGGATTTTCAGCCACCTGGTGATAAAATCAAAGTTTTGTAGACTCCACAGTTTTAAAAGTAATTTTATCTATTATAGAATGTGAAACATTTCAATATCCATAGTTGAAAACTCAGATTATATGACTGAAGATTTCAAACACACGAATAAATGAAAACTCACCATGTTGCTTCTGCTTTGGGTTATACATTTTCCACCACCGAAAAATTATAAATCCATCTTGAATTCTAAGCAAGATAAATTACAGAAATAAAAACTTAAGTAACAATGTATTTAACTCACTTCTTAATTATTTATAAAAGGCAAGCAACTGATAATGAGGAAATACAAAAAAATCTCAACAGAACTCTGGCATACCTAAATGTTTCATAATCTTCCAGTTAAATAATGAAAATATTTGCATAAATCTAAATTTGATTCTTCTATCCAGGTAAAATGTAATACCAGATTATATTCAACAGGAAAATGAACTGCTACCAAGAAAACTTTTTCTTTTATATATATATATATTTTTAAGATTTTATTGGGGAATTGGGGGAGGGGAACTGACAAGTTGCTGTCCTTTTGTTCTTCAGTCTAGTTGTGGA
>NW_017731351.1:6617134-6633171 GCF_001890085.2 Hipposideros armiger
CAAAAATAGAGTAAGCTTTTCATTCAAGGCTTACAAAAGAGAAAATATAGCAAACATATTCACATTTGTGTCTCCTTCTTAAAGTAAAATTAGAGTTGTTAACAGATGCAAAACAATTCTGAAAACTTATTGCCCAATAAGGACCTAAAGGATGAGAGTTATCAGTGTCTCTTATTCTTATTTTATATAATAAATGACCACCATGAATTCTACAGCACAAATGACCAGCTAATTTAATGGCTCGATTTTTCATCTTAGAATGAAGTGAGATTTCATTCATTGCCATAGCCTGCTATTCAGTAAACTTTTTGCCAGTCTAAACTTTAGCTAAATTAATCTACTTACAGAAACATTTTAAAACATCAACTCACCAGGTATGATTTACTGAAAACAATGATTTTTGGTTTATGGTTTTATTTGAGGCAGCAAGTCACATTAAATAATCAGAAAAAATTTTACAATACTTCAAGTTCAAAATAGTTTTTTAAATTCGTTGTTTTGTTTACCTAATAGACATGTCTTCTGTAATGTAATAGATTTCACGAACCATGACTTTCCCAGAAAGAACAGAGAAAGAGAAGGAGCCTGTTACAGGAAAACAACAACAGTGATTAATGTAACTGTTTTGATAGTAGAGCCCTCAAAGCTTAAAACAATCCTAGCATTCAATTCATTCAATAATAAATGTTCCCTGACTGCCTTCCTAATATCCCTAGAGCTTACTAATCCCTATCATTCTTTCTTCAGAGAGTGTGACAAGTATCATCATTATGGACTGAGCTACTAAATAACCATATGAGGACATCAGTTTAAATAGCTGCTTCATATGACTAATTCCTTTAATTATGCTCAGCCATTAAATGAACCCAAAGCAATGATTAACTCACATTTCCCTCCATTAATTCGGGTGACTCCAGGAGCCAGTCATTGCCTCAAATTAATGGAAGACTACTGGTGCTTGAGAGAAGTTTATTTATGTCCACTAACCAGTACTCAACTCTAAGGAGTTGAGAATGGTTCTAATTCAGGGTCCCCTCTCCCCTTTTCCACTGCTTTAGGGCTTTCCAAAGCATAGTTTCCTAATACACCCTCCCATTGATCTGCAATCCTCCCATTTACAAGTAGTCAGAAACTAAATTAATAAAGCAGGCCACAAAATGAAATACACAAGATGATTCTAACTTACAGATTTTTAAAGTATGGGTTACTTAAAAAAGAAAAATAAACAGCAAAATCTTCATCGAGATTAGAAACTTACTCTATATTTTTCAAATTATTTTAATGAGCATCTTTTCTAAGCAAAGAAAAGTAAAAAAGTTGCTACAGAAACACTTTCAAAACATAAGAATGAGGTAAAGTACAAAACCTGTCATAGACTGCTGCATGACAGAAATTCCCATTAAAGCAGTGTAACCTTCAGAAACAAAGGAAATTTCTAAAGCTATGACCTGCTTGTAAAATATAAATTTATAACACACACCTCAGGATTATGCAGAAGAAAAAAATGCAGTGTGACTCAAACTTACCAATATGGATATAGCCATGTTTGTATAATCTGTTAAGAACCAATGTTAAAATAAGACCAACATTCCGAGAATTATAGTATGTGAGATAAATAATCCATCCACAGGACAAAATGGTAGCTGTTGGGAGAAAAAAGTGCAAAAGGATGTCTTTCAATCACCTTAATATCTCAGGAAAAATTTGTTAGTAGATCATTTACCACATTCAGAAATCATAGCATTTACTTCCATACGGTAATATGTCCTCTTACAATTTAACTTGAAATTTTAAAGTCAGAGGTTGAGTCTATTTTATCAAACTTTCCTCATTCTCTTTTAGTCATTAACCAGAAAAGCAAAGATTCTAATCAGATCAATTGAAGTAATCTTTCCTTTTTTTCTGTTTCCTTTTTCACTGCTTTTATTGTTTTAGTTATCAAACATATGTTAAGATGTTCTGAGACAAGAAAGCACATATTTCTGAATATTCTGAAAAACATCCACCTTTATTAGGAAGGCTAAAAGCTCATCCCCAAACTATCTCCTAAAGACTAAAAAAGAAAGAAAATTCATATTTTTTTGAATCAGAGAAAAGTCATCATTTTTTTAAATAAACAGACTCTTCTTTTTAAAAAGTAATGGAAATAAGTGGGCATTTTAGCCTACTTAAAGGCACATCTACATTACATAGGACAGCTTTTACTATTTGGCTGTAATTGATGAGACTAACCTACTTGTACTGAATATGTTACAGCAAATGATATTCCAAATTTGACCACTTTTCATGAAGTTTATAGTCACTTGTAAAATTTATAATATTCCAAAAAAAACTAGCTCATGAATATATAAAAAGTAAAACACAAAAAAGCATTTTCTGATAATAATTTTTTTAACTCACCCATTTAAAAAGTATTACTGTTTTCTAAATTAGGATACAGTAACATAAAGCAATTTAACGTGTGTAACCTTTCAGCAACATCAAATTAAGTTCTTACCTTTTTAAAAGAATTATTTAATATACATAAAACACAGCACTGAGAGTCAAAATACATCTCTCAGGGGAGCTTAGATTGATGGTAATAGCTTGGATGTAGCAAGTGCTATGACCTAGCCATAAAAATTATTTTTATGATTTATCATGTTTTAAGTTTAAAGTCATTTTGTATTTTTTTTTAATGTAAATTATTGTGCCAACAGCAGGTGGTTGTGGGTCATTCAGAAAGGCAAGAGGTATTTGCTGAGAAAATACGCTTCTAGTATCAAACAGCCCAGGGACTGCGGCATTGTATCATGCCCCACCCCACCCCCAACCCCACCTTCAATATCATAAGGCCACTAGTAAAACTGTGAGATTAAACAATCCAATATTTTTCTGCTGTTTTTTCCCTTAAAGAAAGGAATTCTACACAACAGAAAACTTGAAATTCTATGTGATAGGAGAAGGGATAGGAAATAAGGAAGAATTCTGCCCTTAATTAATCTAACAGGTGATCTTCAACGCTGCTTTTATGAAGTTCTATTTCATACTAATGGTTTGCATTTTATTTTACTTTTTTGGTTTTCATTAATGATAATTTACAACAGTTCCCTTTCATCAATTAAAAAAAACAGAACTCTAAGTTTAAATGGTCACCTAATCCTACCTACAAATCATGAATCATTACATTCCTTCTATATACACTCCATCTCTGCCCATGTCCCTACCGCACGTCCTGTGGTGTCACGAGGGAAGCGCAAAGCACATGGGTCGTGACTCCCAAACATGCTGAAAGGAATAAATAACCTACCAAGTTCGCTCTGAGCAGCCAGTGAGACGATGCGTGATGTGCGCACACAGAGACGCTCAACGACCATCACTGCCCCCCTTTCCTCTCTCACCCCATCTTACCCTCCTGCTTTTCTATCCACCTTGTCGTCGCTACCCACAATTCAGATCAAATCCTGGGCTCCACAGAAGCTTCCTGGGTCACAGCATGCAGTCATCTCTCCCTTCCTTGGTATGTTTTTGTTATTTCTCCCCCTTATTTGTTCATTTTCACTGATAGTCCATCCCTCTTATTGCCATTATACAGTTTTGTGTTATTTGTATGTACTTAGAAAACTTTTTATTAGACATATTAGACAAATATTAGACAAAAAAGTATTACTACTAGAGCCCACTACCAAGTGTGTAAGGGGTAAGGGAAGAAATGAGGTTAATTAGGTGTATACATTCTATTTTATTCTAAAAATGCATTTACCATGAGGATGAATCACTTTTACAACAGAGCTAGCAAAAGTGTTTGTGTGTGTTGGGTGGGGGTGGAGGAGTGGCCCTGGAACAGGAAACAGTGCAATTTCTCTCCTCTCCGCCCCTAAGTCAGACAAGCAGGCAGCCTCAGAAAAAGAGCCCTCCAGAGCAGTTCCCAGAGCAAGCATTCAGAGAAATACGCTGCAAGCATTCCAACTTCAGCCAACCACTGCTGCAAACTCCGCAGCTGTTAATCCATACATAAAAAGCAGTAATGTATAAGGCAACATATCCTACTTACCAACAAGGAGCCAAACAACATTGGAATTGTGTTCTGTAAGAAAATCCTCTAACTGAGTGATACTAGGGACAATACTGTCATTCTTCCTTTGATCCATCACTGAAGTTTTTCCAGAGCAGCATCTAAAATTTCAAAGGTTAAATTTAGAATCAGAGATTTATTAATCTGCAAGGGAAATTATGTACACGGGGAAAAGGTGAATTTAGTAAATATGAAATTTTATTAAATCACACTCTGCTTCCTTTAATGATAAGCCTGCAAAAATACAAACGACAAAACATGTCCACAATTCTATATAAAATATACAACAATGTATCATATTTTTAATGACTTGATTCCACCACACTAAGTATGAGTAGAGACTCAGTTCGGTTATTATACTCTGGCTCCAAATAAGAAGGACATCATTACTCTAAAACCTAATCAAAGATATTTATCTCATCAATAAGAAGAGACTAAGAATTGTGAAAATTAAGCAAGAGAAACCTCATTTAAAATGGAGCCGGGAGGCCAGGAGGGGGAGCCCTCTCACTCTGCCACTCAATGTCAATTACAGACCCCCAACAAAACGGCCTCAATTACAGATCCGGTCAGGAAGAGACTAGCCTTGCAAGTTATACTACTTTACTACTCCAGCAGGTGGAAGGAAGATAATATTTGAATGAAATAAATGCATCATTATAAAAGTACATAATTATGAATTACTGCTAAAGATAAGCAAGTATTTCCAAAATGTTCAGAGCCAAAGAGACTCCTAAGAGATCCATTTCACCCTCAAGAAAATACAATGTTATATGTCAGATATATCTCAATAAAACTGAGAGAAAAAACGCTCTCATATTTTTCAAAGCTTTGAAAAATCCATCAACCAGCAACTTAAAATATAGGGGCTAACTTTACAAAATGAACTTTTTTTTCTTCCTTTTTTAGTTTTCTAAACTAAAAAATAAAATAAAACTTTTAAAAGGGAGGAAGCACTTTGAAAAGACCTATAATCTAAAACCAAATACTCACACATAGAACAGTTTACATGTTACAAAATAACACCTGTACTTATTTCACACTTATTTTCACTATTTCACACATGTATCACCTGCTGACACCTGGGGATATTCCATGAGGGATGTGTCCCAGCATTCAGCTTCCCACATAAAAAGAGGACCCATTTTGAAGCAAATCCAAGGGGAAGTGACCTGTCCACCAAAAGGATCAACAGTCCCCATCCCAAATGGGGACTCCTACCCATAGCCCAAAGAAAATTAGGAACAGGGGTCCAGGCTGCAAAGATGGAAAATTGCGGCATCACACAGTTCTCACCAATGTGTTTCCATTTATGAGTTAATGCAAAACCTTTAAGGGAAATCAACAGATAAAGGCTCACTCGTTAAAAGGATACATTTCAAGCGAGCACAGGAGAAAAAGCCAGGACTTCACGAAGGCCCTAAAGTAAGACGTGGACATGCTGGCGCACAGAAGTCAGAGCAAGGAGGCTGCAGAGAGCCAGAGGCACTGGGCTACAGGCGCAGCCACACTGCGCGAGGGGCGCACCACCAGCTCCGCTGTGGAGGGACTGCAAGCTGACAACAGAAGCTGCTGCGTCATCTTCCTGGAGCAAATGACAGAATTAAACCAAACTGGCTGCTGCCTCTTCCTTTCCCTTCCAGAAGAGCTCAGTCTCAAAGCTACAGGGGAAGCAGTCAGGCGGCCATCTGCATGTGGGGGAGGGAGGGACAGCAGCCTCTGGCCTAGAGTGGATGCCAGAGCCCCAGGAGGGCACAGGAAGGATCCATTTGTGCCCAGAAGAGGCGAGTGGAAGAGCGGCCGCATTTCAGGGTGTTCGAGGCGGCCACACTTGCAAGGAAGCCTGAGGCACAGGGTGAGGAGCCTGCCAGGGAGGAAGAGGGCATCCACGGTGGGGGACAGGCAGGAGAGCAGGCCAGCTCAGGTGCCAGGGCTGAACGGAGTGACCAGGGCACCTGCGCGGCGGGATGGCCTGGTGCAGGGGTCAGAACCCACAAGGTAGGCCTCAACCCCCGAGAGAGAAGGAGAGTGACCATGGAGGAGGGTGATGATTGAAGAGGAGGACAAGCACCTGGGAGAGCGCCCAGGCCAGACGGGCTCTCTTAACCAAAGAGGTCAATGCATTAGACCATGGGAACCGAGTTTCTACCTGCGGAGGACGTAGTATATAAAGGAAGAAAGTTAGAATTAACGCTGGGGTGTTAGATAAGAGCTGGAGGCATAGTTTTCTATATAAATGGATATAGACATAATACAGCTGTAAATGTGTATGCATATATTCATTCACAGGTCCTGCGAGCAGAACACTCCAATAAAAAAGAGCAGAGAACTTTCCTTCTAAAAACCATTTTCTATTAAGAGAAAATGGGCTCTTTGAAGAAATGGCTGATTCCACAACTGGGCAAGGAAAGAGGAGGTGATTCCTGTAGTAAGGAAAGAGGTGCTTGAAGAATGACGGGAACGTGTCAAAAGGACACAGAAACCAGCATCAAGAGGCTCCCACTGCAAAATCTGGGACAATTTAAGCATCAAAATAAAAAATAGTAATGAATTACAACCCATTTAACAAAAAGGAATCTTTGAGTCCATATGAATAGAAATAATTAAATTTTGATAAGCAACAGGATACCCATATGGTCTCAAATAACTCCCCCTAAAAAAAATTATTATTAATGACCAAAGGGGGAAGGGGAGCTTTGAGAAAGCCAGTACTTAATTAAGTGATCAAAGTAAACAACATCAGCATTAGGATAAGTCAAAACTGCGCTCGTCAAGGGAAGAACAGGGCCTCCCCTCTAAGGTATTCCTGACAAAGATGTACAACCTCCCCTCTCCTGAGCGATCACAACCAATAGGAATTGTTTTGTTCAGGTGTGTATCCACAATGCCAGGGACAATGCCTGGAACACAGCCACTGTTTACAAATATCATTTTCAGCAGTGTTTTCATCTGTTACATAAGAAAATAACACCAATCTACATGTTTGAAGACATGCTCTCTCAATATTTTCATAATTCCTCTATATTCTCTTCATTCTTTCTGAAATCCATGGTATTCATTTCAAAACTGCTGTCCGCATTAGAAAAAAAAATGTGGTAATTATTATTTTAGTGACATAGAAAGAAAAGGATGAAAATGTGAAAATTTAATCAAACACAGCACAAACGAGAAATTTATCACAGTTCCTAATTTAACGCCACCACTACTACCACCCTTTCAAGAAATATCTTTCCAAGAAAGATTATGTTCCACGATGAATTATCTGTACAATCTTTTCAAACAGTACATTCAAACTATTTTATTTCTCTCCCACTGGTATAAACGAAGTAAAATCATCTAACATCTAATACTTGCATCAGGAGACTTTTAGAGATAGAATTTCAAATTGCGATTTTGGTCTTTCAAAGATCAGCCTACAAATCAATACAAAAAATACAAATAAACCTGATAGAAAAATGAGTGAAATATATCAATAAGCAGTTCAGAGAAAGTCAGTATCACTAGCAATTGGGGAAAATCACCACTTATCACTCACTAGTTACCTAAGTGACAATGAGAAAGGTTGCAAACAACTATATTGGCAAAAGTACAGGAACATGGCATGACTCATACTCTGCTGAAGAGCGTAAATCTCTTGGAGAAGAACAATTTATCAGATACTATAAAAAGGTATCGCTTTCACTTGGACATCAGGTCTAGGCTCCATTTCTCAGAAATGCTCGAGCATAAAGTATTTTTTTAAGAAAAACCCTGCATCATTATATATCGTACTGAAAAACTGGAAAAAATGTCAAGTATTGGAAAATAGTTGAACTACAGGATACTCTTACTATGAAATAATACACAGACTTCCTAAAAGAAGGAGAGCCCTATGTGGGCTGACACAGAACTGTCCAGGTCACATGTGATGTTAGCGGGGAAAAGCAGGTTGAGAAACAAGATGTGTAGTATTTCGTTTACGTTAAAAAACAGACTCCCCATTATTTCATATACACACCACCTATGCATATGTGAGCACATATGTGGTGTATGTGTATGTACACACATGTATACATATTTGTACTGTTTTTAATCTGCAAAAACATGAGCAAAGCCACAAGTGGTGACTCCAAGACAGCAATGGGTGGAGATATGGGGAAAGAAGAAGAAATCAGTGAAGCAGGACTTTCACTTTCATTACTCTTCATACTTAGGTGTTATTTAAATGTTTTACAATTGGCATATAATACTTCCATAATTTAAAAAGGAAAAGGGGAGAGCGGTGGCTGGAAGACAAGACGTGGCAGGTGGGAAAGGGGCTGGCTTTTGACAAAGAGGAACATTTCCTTCATCTGAACAGGAAGAACACAGGAAAGGATGGACCCAGATTCAAGGACGTTCCGGGATGGAAAGATGAGAGAATCTGATGGCTTCCATATGTTTGTAAATTATAAGTTAAAGTTTACATCTATTAAAACCTCTTCTATTGCATTCTTTCTTTGTTGGTTCCCATTACAGTTCCTTTTCCTCTTCTACTTTTCTTACATTTTAATCTGTGTTTATAACAACGGCAGAAGGAGGGCCCTACCAGAGGGTGGGAGCTGAAATATGGATGAGAGGGCCTTCATCCGCTGAGAAGGGGAATGGGAGGAAGTACATGGTCTGTGCACCTGTCCACAGGTCCTCAAGAAAACCTCACTGCACTGCTCATCCCCTCCCAGGCCTACACTGCTCCTTCAAAAGGAGTATCAGCCCATAATTTGACACAGGGTTGCAGAAATAAGGTTTTCCTGTAACAGGCTTAAACTTGACTATGTCTATATAACTACCTATGGCTGGAGAAGACCTCGCTGTGAAGAGCCACAGCTTACCCTGCCACTGTCGTGAGGAAGTAGCTGCTTGAGCTTGATTATTTGGAGCACATAGTAAGACAGTGCATGATAACATAGGGCTACTTTTGTTTGTTTACTCATTCAATTTATATTTATGGAACTTAAAAATCTGACTATACAGCTAAGGAATTCTGAATAGTAGGCGTAAGATTGGGAATATTTACAACGATCTTAATAGGATGACTGACAATACAGAAAATGCTACATAAAGGCCGTTTGAATGAAGACCTGGATCTTAGCAGTTGTCACATCACAATGTGACTGTCAGTCTAGAAGTCTATTTCTTTAAGAATGGTTTGTCCTCTTCAGTTGAGTATGCAATAGCCAGCAAAGTTCCTGATATATAGCAGTCTCTCAGTAAACACTGGTTTCATAAATGAACGAAATAAATGCATCATTAAAAAGTACATAACTGTGAGCTATTGTCAAAGAGAAGGAAGTATCTCTAATGTATTTAGGGCCAAAGAGACTCCTAAGGGATCTTTCGCACCCCGGAGAAAGTTTGATTTTCATTTGCTTGAGTTTAAGAAGAGGATATTCAACATTTTAACCACGCAATTGCAAATATAACAAAAATGAGAGTAAAAAACATTATTCTCAAGCTCCTCATGCAACAGTGAAGTTACAACTCATATATGAAAGGTGTTCACATATCTTCAGACCATTATATTAAACTTCTCTACATTTAACCAGTTTCTTTTCCATAAAGGAAAACTACATGGGTTTTAAAAGTTGGGTAATAAATCAACTTTAAAGGCCTCCTTTAAACTCCATCACCATTCATCATCTCTTCATCGTCAAGTAAGATGAAAACTGTTAGGACACAGCAGCATGCTGCATGCCAGAAATTCTGTGACGTAAGCACTTTGTAGAGTTTCTGCACTGTGCACCCAGAGGCCAAAGTTTACTGGTCCACAAACTATTATAGAATATACACACCTGTGTACTTGAAAAGTTTGCAGCTACTGTTTGGTTTCTTTTGTAGGGTTCCCAATTTCACAGTCAAATTTATGTCCTCCTTAACCATTAAGAAGCCAGGCAATTGACCCAAATATCTCAGTAGACACCAAGACCAAGGGACTGCCTGAATAGACTGCTTATCTTTCCTGTGGCATAACGACATCCCAAAACAGAAGTAAAACACAAATCAGATCACAACATCAGTTTTATCTAAAATAAAGTCTGAAGACTATTTAATTCATGTGAACAGTTTCTGCAATGGTTCAAACAGTCTGAGCATTCACCGATGGAAAGGTAGACGGCCGAAAACAAACGACTTTGTGAAGCTCCTTCCCACGCCATGATGCTGCGCGGATAAAGTACACAAAGTAGAGCGGTACCTACTGCAACCAACGTCTCACATAAAAGACATACGTGAGCTTTTACATTTCACATGGTATTGGAATGTATATAACAGTTGGCACTACCCCGAGCATACAGTGATTTGAAAAGTCTCTGCCTAAAAAAATTTAGCCATTAGGATACGAGGCCTAAAAGTCTACCATCCATTCCTTTAAATAGAGTACTAACCAATATTCTCTCTTAAAATGCAAAGACAGCTTTGGTGTACGTCAATAATAGCTACCGTTCATTATTACCATGTGTTATTAATGTAAATTAATTCAGTAGATGACTTTTGTCATTAACAAGCAAGATCCAGAAAGACCACAAAAGAGCGACCAAAGCAAACTTAGTCGCCTTAACAGTTTTGGCCAGGGTCAGCAGGTGTGTGTACATAAAACGAAATTATATAATGTTCTACTCTGTTTATTCAAACAAACAAAATAGACAATTATCCTCTCAGGTCAAAGATTAGGTATGACCCTCTCTATCTACAAAGAGTCATTGCAGGTCCTTTTCACTCCCAGAATTCTAAATGCAACAAATATAATTTCACTATTAATTAACGCTAAAGCCCGACAGAAGTAAGTGGTAAAATAACATTTGATCAGATATAACAGAGATCACCTGGTATCCTGGAAACAGAGCAGGCTTTAAAGCCAGATTTGAAATGCAAAGCTCGTTTTACCCTCTCTGTCCCTCCCTTGGCTGTGAGCTCGAGCAAGTTACTCGATTGCGTTGAGCCCGTTGCCAAGTTGTAAATGGCCATCTTTTACTTGAAAACACACTAAAGCGTTGAAACAAAAAAAGAACATAAAACTCATAGAGCTCAGAGCTTGACAAGAAACACATTCTAACAGTGGAAGCTAAGCTACTGTACTATTACTAACGTTCTTTTAAAAAATCAGCTCAACAAAAAAGGTGAAAGCGAAAAAACCATAAAATTCACAGCAGTAAACAGTGACTAAAAGGTGTCTCATTCATTACAATATGTAAATGAAAAAATATATTAAATAACGTAAGTTCATAATCAAAAGAAAATAGATGGCATAAATTACAACCAGAGTTAATATGAATAACACAGTTCTACAAACACGAGTGAGCGAGCTCCTCAGAAGCAGACCACACACCGAAGTACAGCAGTCGCCAGGCAGCTGCTGCTGCTGCAGATCATCAGACATGGTGACTGATGATTCGGTCACTACCAGTCGGCAAACTGAACAAACGGCAAGTGCTTTTCAATGTCATAATTATGCTACAATACAACAATGGTTCTTCATGTTATACAGGGAAGAATTTGCAAAATCTAAGAAGTCAGGTCATCCAATAAAATTGTTCTTTGGCAAACCTCACTTCTATAGCCAGAAATTTAGGCTGGTTCACCTAAATACTTATCTGAAAGAAAGAAAAAAAAAAAGTCTTAAAAAGATATAGAGGGCCGGCTGAGTGGCGCGATGGTTAAGAACTGGCTTGGGACCCCAGAGGGCCCCGGTTCGGATCCCACATATGAGGGCCAGTGACACTGCCCTCTACAGCTAAGATGCTGAACAACAGCTCAACCTGGAGCTGGGCTGCCGTGAGTCGCCAGCGACGGCGTAGGCTGCAGCCCCTGTGGCAGCGGGTTGCCACAGGCTACCGTATGTAGCCAGCTGCCAGCGTGAGCGGCCAGCAGCCGCAGTGAGCGGCCATCCAGAAGCCGGCGAATGATCTGCCTCACCCGGGAAGAGCGCAATGATGGTGCCAACTTGGGCCAGTGAAGCAACGTCCTCCACAACTAGACTGAAGAACAAAACGACAGCAACTTGTCTGTTCCCCTTCCCCCAATTCCCCAATAAAAATCTTAAAAAATAAAAAAAAGTTTAAAAAGATATAGAAAACTATTAATAAGGTAAGAACTGACTTCAACTTCTCCATGTCTAAAAGAACCCATGATATTTAAATATTAGACACCTGTAATAATCTACCAGAACTAATTACTACCATCAGCATATTCCTTAATATGATCAGCGATACAGAAAGCAACAGAAATTGCCCCGAGTGAAAGCTTTCATCCTCCCACCTTCTCTCCCACACACTGATTAGTTGTGGGGTTCTGGTTTTGCTTTATGTGCTGGCTGGTGAACACACTCTACAAGTTTGTTTTAATTCTTTTAATCAATAATTCAACATATCACTTCCATTTTGATTAGAAATATACCAGAAAGCATAACACTAAAACGCATCAGCAAAGTAAAATTCTAAAGAAGGTTTCTTGTAATTTTTAAAACTATTTCCATTTTTGTATCTGGTCCTTAAGCTCCTCGCTTACCTTGTACCTAAGTCACTTCAGGCAGAAAACCCTCCCTAATAGATATTCAAACCACTCACCAACAAAATAGGGTCTTTGGATATGAGGGGGAGAGAGGAAGAAACTGGCTACATGTGTGCACC
Source organism: Hipposideros armiger (assembly GCF_001890085.2). Classification (NCBI taxonomy): domain Eukaryota; kingdom Metazoa; phylum Chordata; class Mammalia; order Chiroptera; family Hipposideridae; genus Hipposideros; species Hipposideros armiger. The sequence goes on from NW_017731351.1 coordinate 6,629,831, forward strand.
AATACTCTCTCCATATCAATTTCCAAGAAAATTATTTTTTATTAGTATGATGCTACACAGAGAGCCCAACAAATTCATTTAATAGCCAATTCCTGTGAGCTGAGAATATTGCTACAATTGAAACTAAACTGTTATGTAAGTATAACCAGGAGAAAGACTATTTCCGAGAATTTTATGGGGATGTGACCCATACAATACTACTGGTGACATCTGACACAATACTTTAGATGGTTATGGAGCCAGATATATGCACAAAAAGTGACAAAGTACAATATGGTCAGTAGTTTAAAGTTTAGGCTCTAAATATTTTGGTCAATGTTATCCTACTCTGAAATGTTCATTCCACGGTATTAGCTCACTATTAAAATAAAATATAGCTACCATAACAATAGCTAACATTTATTCACCGTTTGCTATGTGCCAGGCACTGTTTTCAATACTTTACGTGTATTCACTCATCCAATCATCACAAGTAACTATCCATTTACAATTCCCCCTTTTACCGATGAGAAAACTGTGGCAGAAGCTAAGCACAAACACAGCTATGACATGACCGACTTGGGATCTCAACCTAGACTATCTCCTTTGGAGTCTGCATTATATTGTCTCGCATCCTTTACATTCACAGAAGTCAGTCAATAATTATCTTAGTCCTCCGTTTCTTTTCTAGGAAAAATGAGTTCCTTTCTCCCAGGTCTAAATTCTAGTGTAGAAGCTAACATGAATGTTACCAAAATTCATGTTCGGTGTAATAAATTTATATTTTGCCCACTATGGCATTTTTTTCTCCTAAAAGGATCCTCTGTCAATCAGAAGTCAGCAGTCACTTTTTCTTTTAATAACCACAGTAACACATCCAGTTATGGAGTCTGATTAGCAGCAAGGAAGACCACATTGTGAAGTGAGCCAAATCTGACCGAACGCGCCCCAGTCCTCTGCACCTTCTTCTCATCTGCTCATAAAGGCTGTATCTACATGTTTTTAAAGTGCTTATTTGCCCCTAAAGAAGGTGTGTGGTAGTCTTAAAATATGTTCGAAAATTCTTTGTATCTTCCTCCCTTCAAGAGGCAGAGCTTAATTAATTCCCCGCCCAACTGTGGGTTGGGCTAAATGGTCCAGTTCTAAAGGGATGTGGCAGAAGCAGTGATGTGTGACTAGGCCACAAACGCAGCACAGCTTCCTCTTTGCTCTCTCTTGGACCATCTGTTCCAGGAGAAGCCAACTGCCTTGTTAGGACACTTACAAAACCCCACCGAGGTCCATGTGGCGTGGACTTGAGGCCTCCAGTCAACAGCCATATGAGTGAGCCACCATGAAAGCAAGTCTTCCTGCCCCAACTGAGTCCCCAGATGACTGACGTCCCAGCCAATATCTGGGCTGCAATGTCTTGAGAGACCCAAAGCCAGAAGCAACCAGCTTAGTCACACTCCAATTTCCAACCCACAGAAACTCTGAGATAATGAATGTTTTAAGCCATTAAGTTTTGGAATAATTTGTTACTCAGCAATAGATAACTAACACAAAGTATGAAAAAGATAATTTCGCAAGATAGCTGTGAAGTATCTCTACCCGGATGGTTCATATCTGCCATCTTAAGCTAAACTACCCTCACACTACTCTCTTTTTTACCCAAAGATCGGGGTCGGCAAGCCCACACCAGGAAGGCCACCAACCCCGTGAGTGAGCCATTTCCTCTTTCTACCATCAGCGGGCGTCTCTTGCATGGACTTTGTGAAGCAACCTCTACCCTGCCTCCTACCAATTTATCTGTATCCATAATCATCACCACCTCCTACCTCCTGTCCTGGTAGGAGTCTATCTAACGTACCCCTGACCTGCATCCTTGTATTCCATCCCCTCCAGCTTGGTCGGTGACCTTGCTTTACCAATTGTTCCCCCTAATTCTTCTATCTTCATAGGAGATAGAATGGCAGGTCACATTGTACACCACCTCTACCTCACCCCCATTCCTTGACCATTTCAGCAGATTAATACACAACTGAGGAAGAAAGTCATAAGATTTATTTACCTGAGCTTTAATCAGAAATTAGATTTTTTCTAACTTAGCCAAAATATTTACCCGAATTGCTTTCCCCAGAGTCTTCAATGTTTTTTCTTCTCCTTATCTTCAGAAGGCCCATCTGCAGTGTTTCATCTTAACCTGAAAAAACAGCATTTCAACCAATTATACAAGATATTCTGGCTTTATCAGCAGTTTCACCATTTCAGGTTAAATGATTTGATTCCACCTGCACGCTTGCACACACAAAGCCTCTAATGTTAGTCCAATACTACATTTCCTTTTTTAAAGTTTCCAAACAAGAAACACTCCTAAATCTAGAGTACAATCACACTTTCCAAACTATGGCCTTCCAAATGTTCAAAACCACTGTGGTTTTGGGAACGGCAGGTTCTAGAGGTCAAAACCTACCTTTAAAATATACTCAAAGTGTGGGCTTGAAAAAGCTGTCCTCTAGAACTGCTGGGTCTCTGCTGGCAAGGACAGTTCCTCAGTTTCCTTCCCATTCCCCGCACCTGGTACATCTTTATTAAATGAAAATCACCTTGCAAACTCTTCAGGTGCTTGGGAGATGGTAAAGCACGCTGACTGAGGGACTGTAAACTGGAGCCAGGTCACCTGGTTTAAATCACAGCTCCGACTTTGGACAAGTGGCTTTCAGGGCTGTGTTATGAGCTTTCATGCTCTCATCTATAACATGAGAATAATAGACCTTACATGATAGGAGTGCTGTGACGATTAAATGAGATAATATATGCCCATAATGTACCACCCAATAGTTATACAAGATAAATATTCTGGTTAATTCATCTGTGTTTATACTTCATGTGTCTAGTTAACTTAGAATAAATCAGCTTCACTGCATGCACAGAGTGAAAGCAGCAACATGAAACCAGCTGAAACTTACACGCTTGGACAGTTTCAAAGCCATGATTTCATTACAGAGGAAATTTACAAGAACGCATCCCTTTAACAAACGTCCCTAACTTTCTACTGTCAAAGCTAGGGCCAGCGCGGATGGGGGTGGGGTGGGAGACAATACTCTGCAAAAGAAAAATCAACTTCCTTTCGCCTTCCTTTGACCAAGAGATGTTTCCGCCGAAATATACTCTTCCAAAGTGTAGACTCAGCAAGTATCAATTCAGAATACAAAACGCGCCACGCCCGGGGAGGAAAGGGGGGTTTCTAACGCTCCGCCGCCCTAGGTCAGCCGACCCTATGCTAAGCACTATGGGGTCTCCCTCAGCCAGGTGCTGCCAGCAAGGCTGAAGCCGGAGCTTGCAGATCACGGTCCTTCCCGCCTAGTCCACGCACCGGCAAG
>NW_017731351.1:6633251-6648883 GCF_001890085.2 Hipposideros armiger
GCCTCAGCACTCTCCGCAGGGGCCGCTCCTGAATCCGAGTCCCCAACCATCTGATGATGGTCATGGCCCTTCCGGGCCTTCCCACTCGCCCAGGTCTACAGGTCTCAGTGCTGCAGGTAAGGACAGCAAAAGATGAAGAGGGGAGTCGACGCCGCAGCAGGCAGCCGCGACGACGCCAAACCGCCCCGACTCCGACCCGGCTGAGGTCCGGAGACGCTGGAAAAAGGGCTGCCACCCCAACCTAGCCTAACCCGGTCCCGTCCCCTCACCTGGCGAGCGCCGGGGCGGAACTGGAAGCGTCTGGCCTCCCATGGGAGGACGCTAAGGGCCTCGGGCAGCGACAGCAGCGCCGATCAGACGCAGCCTGCGGAGCTCTGCCCGCGCCCACACCCTCTCGCACTGCCAGCCGGGCCCGCCGCCGGAGGTCCAGCCCCGCCGCCCAAGGTCCGGGCCCGGCTGCGGTCACTGACATAGAGAGGGGCGGAGAAGGACGGGAGAGGTCCGAGCTAGGGGCCGGGCGGCACTGCGCCTGCGTCAACTGGCAACGTCTCACGTCACGACGCCGGCGCCTCAAGCCACGCCACCCGAGCCCCGCCCAGGACTCCGCGGCGCCCCGCCCCTTCCCCCCTCCCTCTCCCCGGGATGGGGGCCAGAGCCGGAGCCGTGTACTAGGGAAAGTGGAAAAACTTTCCGGTTCCTCAAATCGAAACGTAAACTGAAACTAAATGGCCCTGGAACTAGAAGAAAGAGGGAAGAGGCGGGAGGGGAGAAGGGAGAGAGGGGTGAGATTCACTGTGGTGCTGACCTAAGCACTGAGCGGACGTTGGAATCTAGTTTCTGACTCTACGCCTTTCCATCCCGGTGACCAAGAACTACCGGGCAACTACAGCTGCAAGTAGACAGTATCATCGTGATGAATTATTTTAAAAGCCTTTCTATTCTAAAGATGTTTGATGTTGTGAAGATCAGGAAGCTCTCTTTCACTGGACTCATTTTTTTCCCAGCGAGCTGGACCCTACACCTGTTTCCCGCCTTTCACTTTTCACCAGCTTGTCCCGAAAATTAGGGTACAAAAGCCACTGTCTCCATCCAGAGGCCTCAATAAGAATTGCTCTAGCGATGGAAGCCCTCTAATGAATTTTTTTTCTTTAACTTTGTATTTTGAAATAATTTCAGATTCACAGGAAATTGAAAAAAAAAAAAGTACGGAGTGGCCTTGTGTACTCTTCCCCCAATTTCCCCCAATGGTTATATCTTACATAATTATAATACAACGTTACCACCAGGAATTTGGCATTGGTATAATGTGTGTACAAAGCTTTATGTCATTTTATGACATGTAAATTCATGTAGCCATCATTGCAAACAAGATACAGAATTATTCTACCACCACAGTATTAGAAAGGGTTTGGGGGAACAGTTATCCCCTTACCTTGCTAGGGGGCATGTGAATTGATTTAGCCTTGATAGAGAGCAGTACAGCGATCTTTTAAAAACTTTAAGTGCACTACCTTTGACCCAGTATTTCCACTTCTAGAATGAATCATACAGATATCTTCGCACATGACCAAAATGTACCAGCTATCTATTGCTACGCTGTTCATAAAAGACTGTTAACAATCTACAAATGTTCAATTATAAAAAACTAGTTAAAAATTATGCAACATTTGTAGAGCAATGGAAAATGTGATAGCTATAAATGCCCTAATCAGGACCCCCTCTCATTTCGAGAGCTGTAACTTCCTGCTCTACTAAAATTATCCTCTGCTACAAACTGTAAAAATAAATAAAATAAATGCCCTGCTATGAGATGACCTTATAGTTTTATAATATAATGTAATTATAAAAAGGTGAAGAGGAAAAAAATAGATGTGTATGTATGAAAAGTAATAATAGTCCAAAACCAACAAACTGACTTGAAAAACATACTGGTCAAAAGACCAAATTGACATACAATATTATTCAGCTTCAGCTTCAGGTGTACAGTGCAGGTGTCAAGCCTCTACACCATCCATGAAGTAGCCTCCTTAAAAAGACATGTGAATAATATTGCATGTCAACTATAATTATATATATATATATATATATATATATATATATATAGTCACGGGATGTGGAGTATAGTATGGGAAGTGGAGTCAATGGAATTGTAAAAGATATGTATGATATGGGGGGGGCGGTGGATTGGGGGAGGAGAGTTGTCACTCTGTGAGGGATGAAATGTATAACTATTGCATTATTTTGTACACCTGAAACTAAAATAAAAGACCAAATTGGACAAAAGTTAAAATTTCCAGTCAATGGCACCTAGTGTAAAATAACGTGAATGTGTGTGTGTGTGTGTGTACACACACACACACACACACTTTTAGGCATAAGTTATACATGGGGAAATACTGGAGGAATGGGTACAGACCATCATAGGAAAGGGGAAGTTTTCCTGGACCAGGATGAGTTTGGAGAAAGATTCACTGTGTATCCTTTCTATAACATCTGAGTTTTGTAATGTGTGCATGCGTTACCTCTTCTAAAGTAAAATAAAGTATTTTCATGAAATATAATTATCTTTTTCTTTGGCTCGCCCACCAATTTATGCTTTCTCCCTCCAGACCCAAGCTGAGTTTATACTTGTATTGGTTTGCTGAGGCTGCCATAACAAAATCACAGAGTGTGTGGTTTAACCAGCAAACTTATTTTCTAACTGTTGAGGAGACTGGAAATCTGAGATCAAGATCTCAGCAGGTTCAGTTTTTACTGAGACTCTCTCCTGCAGATGGCTGCCTTCTCATGTGTCTTCACCTGGTCCTGTCTCTGTGCAAGGGTGACCTTGGTGTCTCTCCATGAGTCCCAATCTCTTCTTCTTGCAAAGACACCAGTGGATTGGATTAGAGCTCATCCTAACACCCTCATTTTCACTTAATTACCTCTTTAAAGGCCCTATCTCCTGGGGAGGTCTGAGGATTAAGGCTTCAACATAAATGAGGGGACACAATTCAGGTCATAACACTTGACATAATGCCTCCTAGAACGACTCTCATTTTCACTCTTCTACAATTCTTTAAATATACGCTCCACGTACTTTATTTTAGAACTCTTTATTTTGTAATCTTGTCCATTTATCAATCTTTTTTTAAAAGTGTAAAGTTTAAAAATTTTTGTAAGTTATCATTTCACTTTGTGTATGTTCCAGAAAAGGCTGGAGGGTGGGGTTTTTACCCTCATCCCTTAATATTGGTCACACCTGCTTGGCATGTGTGCTAGCCTAAGTGACAGCATCCTAATTCTCAAAGGAACTCTTTCCATTTCCTTTTTTGCTGCAGTATTTCTGCAATTAATTGATCGTGTATCATTGTACTTCAGTTCCTCTGGTCACAATGTGACAAATTGTTTCAAAGTCTCCTTCAATTTAATTTTTCATGCCTCTATTTTCCTTCTTCAGTCAAGAAATATTTAATATCTTGTATGCCAGACATTGGACTAGGCCCTAGCTATGCAGAAATGACCAAGGTGGACATGGCCCCTCCCCCTGAGGAGCTTATAGTCAGTGGTCAATACAGAGAGTAAACCAAAAGTTAAATTCTAAGCTATCACTGCAGTCTAATGATTCCTGTTTATAATAGTTTCCTTCCCCCAACCCACATTAGGTTCAAGCTCTTCGGACCATATGTGATAGAGCCCTAACCCAAGTTGGCGTAAGTGACAATGATGTGCTGGCCCTCAAAAGCTCTGAACTCTAGAAGGAGATTGGCTTCAGGCCAAGCATGAGGCTCCAAGCTGTGCCTATCTCGAGACCTGACTTCTGTGTCTCTCAGCAAAGCCACTCACTGAGTTCGCTTCAATCGCGTGTTTCTCGTGGTAGCAAAACAGTGGCAGAGCTTCAGGTCCTACTCCCTCCCCATTTGTTGATCAAGCAACAAAAAGCAAGAGTCTTTTCTCCAGAAATCTCAGTCAAAGTCTCCTTGAGTCTCACAGACTGTTCTTGGGTCTCACGCTTATCCCTATGGCAATGGGGACTCCAGTGGTGTTGACTCGTGTAGCCCTTGGTCATGCCCTCCACCCCCAGAATCAGAGCTAGAACCAACCTCACACCATCACCACTTCATCAGTAAAGATGCAGCACAATGTTTTCCAATTTTTCTGTTTCTAAGTTCCTTTCTGCCCTCCTAGACTGTGAATTATCTGAGGAAGGAACTGTCTTACAGGGCTTTGTACTCAGGCCTAGCATTGTGACTGGCATAACGTAAGCACTCAATAAATGGTTATTAAATAAGTGAAGGAAGAAACAATTCATTTCAGATAACAGGAAATCTATATACAAACAAAAATGTGAAAGAGTGTTTAAAAAATCAACACTTGAATGTGAAATACTGCACACTTTACTTGAATTTCTATTTACTTTAGAACAATACTTTAAAAATAAAGTTACCATTACCTGGCGCTTTGGGTTACTGACTAGACTTCTCAATTTGAAATATGATGTAATAATCCAACATCTATTATTTTTAAAGGGCCCTACATTTTCTACTATCCCTCCATATTCAAATTTGCTGAGTGACATCATTATATTATGAGCATCATAACTGCTGTAGTTAATACATATTAAGCACTATACAATACATATAAAACATTGTCAATATGCTTTTCTAAAGCACTTTGTAGATATTAATTCATTTGTTCCTCACAAGAAGGTATGGGGATCTAAAATCAAAATAGCTTAGAGATGAAAGCAGATGTCTTTTAAACAAACGAAATAGGACCCAGCTTTTGTTTTTAACATATATAACAATTTGTCTGATTTAGAGTAAACCTTTCTGATCTAAAAAGATACAATATAGAAAGCAGTGCAAAACTGACACCTAAATCTGGTATTTATTGTTAAAAACTGGTTTAGTCAAGAAGTTTCCAAATGAAGCCTTAAGTAGAAAGTGTTAACAGTAATACATTCAAGCTCATTGTAAAATCCAAAGTGCAGATGATGCACCAAGATTTGTTAAGATTTGTTAAAATAAAGATGGAAACAAAAATATCCATCAGTATCCATCGTTGCAGAGAAACTGGAGTCTACTTGTAGCAATAAGACCCTAAGCCAGTAAGACACTGCTATTTTCAATGCAAATTAGCATAATTACCACATTTATGTTACTCAAAATGCTTTTTTCTCTATCAGTGTTATTTCCTTGTTGTCTGAAAAAGCAACTTTATGATGCAATTTCTAAAAGTAGCTGTGTCCAGTTAAAAAGAACTAAAATTTATCTGCCTGAAAAAATTTCTCTTATGGAATTTTGGTACATACTATCCTCATTCTAAGGACCTTTTGCACATACCGAGGTGTAATAAAAAAACATGGTGAATGTTTAAATTAAAAAATGTATTACAGTAAAAGACACATTGCCGTTAATCCCCCTCAAAATAGTCCCTCTCACTTCGAACACTTATCCCATCGTTCTTGCCACTTTCTGAAGCAGTTCTGGAAGTCCTTTTTCGTGTCTTTAGCTGTACTGTCATGGCTGCCTGGATGTCCTGAATCATTTTGACTTGGGGGAAGAGCCAGAAGTCGCATGGTGCCAGATCCGGTGAATAAGGTGGATGAGGACACACCGTAATGTTTTTATTTGACAGAAATTGCCGTATACCAGAAGCGATGTATGACACAGAGTGTTGTCATGATGGAGGATAATTTATGGTACACTTTAAAGCACACCTTCTCTCAACCGTAGCTCACACCCAACTGACTGCACCAAACAAGTTGAAACTTGTCACACACTGCTTGTTACTAAGGTTCAACACCCCACTTCACATATTGAAGATCCCTGCCTTTTCATGGATGGCACTCAGCAGCAGCATTCACCATAGTGTTTGATCACACCACAGCGTATGTAATCAAATAGACCAATGAAGGATAATGCTGTCAACTGGAGAAAAGAGTTTTCAAAGTACGAATTACTGTAGTTCCTGAATATCTTCTCATAGACAAGGAAACTGAAGTTATACATTTCCTTCCCACCATTCAGCATATGACAACAATAAAATGTGGTCATCAGAAGTATTGAATTCTACGATTAAGTTTTGGGGTGTCTTCAATTGTCATACAACATTGTGTGAGTTTAAGGATTAATTTTGGGGGTATCTTCAAATGTCATATAACATGGTGTGAGTTTAAGGTGTACAGTGTGTTAATTTGACACATTTACATATTGCAACATGTTGACTGCTATAGCTTCAGCTAACATCCCCATCATGTCACATAATCATCCTTTTTGGTGGGGAAAACATTTCAGATCTAGTCTCTTAGCAACTTTGAAGTATGTAATATAGCATGCTCACCAAAATCACTATTATGTTCATTAGACCTCTAAGACTTGTTTATCTACTACTTGCCTACAATTAAGTGTTGTACCATGTTCCTCAACTACTAATATACAAATCAACCATGGTATTTAGAATTGGACCTCTGCCTACATACACTCAATTATTGAAACAATATTTATTAAGCAATTACAGTGTTTTGCTTAACAATTATAGCACTCTTGTGGGCTCTGCTTATACCATGGTCAACAAATTGTTTGCCTTCATGGAATTTATGTCCTAGGAGTAAAGACAGACGTCATCCAAGCAAACAAATCAGATATTTTTAGATAGCAAGTATGATGATATGAATACAAAGAAGAAAATAAAACAAGGGAATATGGTAGAGAATGGCTGGGTTTAACTTCAAATGGGGTGATCAGAGAATATAAGCTAACACAAATTTACAGGTTCCTGTAATAATATAAAATGGTTACGTAACGTGGTCAACCGGGAAAGTTGGGTAAGAGGCACATACACAGAGCTCTCTGGACTGGTTTTACAACTTCTTGAGAATCAAATTATTTCAGTATAAAACTTTAAAATTAATACATAATTCACGCATTGTGCTGAAGCCTATGAAGGAAAGAATGACAGGAAAGTGTGAGAATTAGAGACTTCAGGGAAAGTGATCAGGAGTGGCAGCTCTGAGGCGGTGACACGAGAGCAGAGATCAGAAAGATGAGAATAAGTCAGTCGCATGGAGGAGAGGAGTAGCATTCCAGGCAAAATTCCTGCAGCACGTGATGAGGCCCTGGGGCTGGAAAAAGCTGGCATGCAAAAGGAATTGATAGAAGGTCCATGTGGCTGGAGGCACAGCAAACTAGAGTGAGGCTGGGACAGGAGGGTATGGTTGATGAGGCAGGAAAAACACTTGGGTGTTTCTGAGGCCTTGCACTAGCTGGATTTCGCTTGTTATTTTAAACTTCGAATCTAGCACACGATGGCTTTTTCTAAGCTAAAATAAACACCTTGACTGTCCCCACATAGCTTAAACTACTCATTTATGGTCACATATACCAGTGCCCCTCATATTTTAATATACAAACCACCTGGGGACCTTTTTAAAATACAGATTGATTCGAGGTCTGGGATGTGGTCTGAGGTTCTGTGTTTTCAACAACCCCTCAGGTGACATTGCTGCTGCTGTTTTGTGCACCGGACTTGAGGCTGTAATCTGCGATAAGGAGTTTGGAATTTATGCTAAATTCACCCGGAAGCCATTGAAGGACTTTAAAAAGAGATGTAATCCAATTTGTTTATTGGTGGGAAAGTGCAAGCTTTGTGGAAGACAGACGTTTTAGAGACAGAATTTAGGAGAGAGTTTATCTAGACAAAAAAAAACCCCGATAGCATTGATTCTATTTTTGATGAGTTAATAAATATGCAAACTAAAATGATAAATCCCATAAATTTGACTAAAGTTTTCTATCATTTCCCCTTAGCAGAATCAATGTTTTGAGCAATAGCAAAAGACGCCCAGCCTTCTTCACTTAAATGGCCCAGGAACAATATATTTCAGTTAGCACACATATACCCAATTTTATTATTCTAGAATAAAAATTTTTTCTCTGCTCCAATCAAGTTTAAATGTTGGACATCCTACCACTGAATTATTATTCTAAAATTACTAAAACTTCTCAGCAATAGATACAATTGTCAATAGCATGTTTTATGACACATACTAAATAATGTTAAAGTCACAATCAAAGTGTCAGCATTTTCATTAGAAAAAAAATATTGTAATTTGATTTGCTAACTTGTTACTAGGCATCAAGGATATAATTCTCTAACGTATACTTTTATTAAACTCTAATTATAATTTCTCCTCCATAAACTCCCATTTCAATAACATGTAATTGAATTATTGCCCCATTCTTAACAGCTATTATAAGCCACTATTTGTCTAAACTATAATAGCAATTCTTACAAGAACCAACACATTATTATAATGTGATTCATCTCAGTTTAATGAACAAATTGTCTCCCTAGCAGCTGACGCAAAGGTTGGTAGATACTGAAATCAGGTTGCGTGCTTTTTCAAATTCCTTGAAAGTCCCTCTCTTTTGACTTAAGAAATGAGTCCGACTTGAGAAGAATCTGAATGAAAAACTTTTTCAAAGTATGTGACTATGACAGTTATACAAGAATCCATACAATTTTAGTTTCTTTAAAGGGCATGTTTTAACACTGGGGAAAGAAAGCAAGAGTGATGGTCCTCAGCAGAGAAGGAATGAGGAATAGGATTGGGTGTGGGGTTTCCTATGGACAAAACAGACACGTGCCCAGAGGTTTTAAAATATCTGCATTTTACCAATAGGAACCTACTACAAAAATCAGTTTCCTTTCCAAAGCAGTGATATTGATGCTTTACATTATATAAATACTGCAATATCCTTTCTTTAGCCAATTTCAACTAGAAATAGAATAGAAAATGTGACACTGTTTACAAAAGCTGCAAGAACTAGGAATTAGCCAAACAATATATAAACCTCTATGAATAAAAATTTAAAGGATGTAAAAGATTCAAGTGGAGACATAGCAATGCTCATGATGTTTCAGTTTAGCAGAGTATGAATTATATTTAATATATAAATTCAGTGCAATTCCCTCAGTATGAGGAACTCAACAAACTCATTATAAATTATACATTGATGAAAGAAGTCCATAAATACCTAAATCAATTTTAATAAACTAAAGGAAAGGGCAGAGGGCATGTCTTACTAGATATTAAGACTAAATCAAAGCATTATTAATAAAAACAATATAATACTAGAGCAGGAACAAATAAGCCAGTGGAACAGAAGTGTATGTGTGTGAATCAATATGTGAAATTCACACCCCAAGACAGTGGAGACATGTAAGTGTCTCTTGTCAGGGGTGTTGGGATCATTGATTCATTATATAAAGAAATATACCTACCTTAAGTAGGTAGACAACAGTAAACAATAGAGCTAATGGAAGAAAATATAGGAGAATATATGTGGGACATATTGTTAGGGACAAGGTTTGTAAACAAGACACTATAGGCAAACAATAAGATGAAAAACGAATACTGATTACATCGAAATTAAAGAAAAAATTAACAATTTCTATGCTGGGTAGGACACCGCAGGTAACATTAGTAGACAGGTGACCGACTAAGAAAAGATATTTGCAGTATTCAAAGCCAGCGAATCTTCAATGTCAAAAACAAAAGAAAGGAATGTAAAAACAAATTGAAGGTACAATGGGGGTGGGGGTAAAGTTGAAAAATGGGCATAGGACCTGAATAAGCATCCACAGAGAAGCCCAGCATCCAACAGGCACACTGAAAGATTCCCAAATTCACTAGTAACCAGAGAAATGGGATTCCATGGGAACCTATCATGTTATTTAAACTCTAAAGGTGCATGAACCCCAGGTTTGGTGAGTAGTGGTGCACCGGTGGTGGGGGTTCCATTCTGGAAACTATGTGATCATGATCAAAGTAATTAGGTTTGTGTTCACCCTGTGACCTGGGGATCTCATCCTGGTAAATCCCAGAGAAATCTTTTGACAAGTCCTTGCTGGCTATTTTTGAAGATATCCACAGACATTGCGAGCGATTGTGGGGAGCGGGAGGCTGGGGGAATGGGTATGTGAAATGTAATAGATGCACACCATGGATGAGTATACGTCAGGTAGAAGTTATAGTTATGTCTAGCAACTTGATAGGTACCATAAATAGTAAAAAGAGCTAAGGAGAGAATGAGATGTATAGCACAACGCACAGTATTGCATCAAAGTAGAACACATTTTACAAGGATTAATATATAGTTAAAAACACTTATCCTATATTTGTCTTTAATTAGAATGGGGGCTCATGTAGGCGAAGACTGAGTTAGGATATGGACAGATATTGATAATGTGCTAAAAACTGAGGAGTAATATTAGCTTAACTCTCTGCCCCTGGAAACCCCCAAAAATAAATAAAAATAAAATCAATACTACACATGTACACATAGATACAGGAATATCTCACTCTTATGTGTAAGATTTGCATTGCTCTTATAGTAATAAAAGGCAATCAAAATAATTTCAGGCTGTTCTGCGAGCAGCCCTGTCACACTAACCAAGCAAGACAATTATTGTGTTGAAAAAGGAAGAAATTTGGCTTTCTGGTGCTGCTTCTGTCGATGCTATCCTAGGTGAGTCTTCTCAGAGTCAGTCTGTTTCCAAAAGATAATCAAAGTTTCCCGCTCAAGACCTCTGAAGAACTAGCAGTCCCAGTGCCAGTGCTGTTGGACGGGCTTTCAATCCAGTGCTTGACCGAGTTGAGGGGACTGTGTACGGCTTCATGACCCAGGCAAGGGTCGTCCTGAGTGACCTCCAAGGCTCCCAGAAACTCCAGTGTTCTATGATCTAGCTTTTCCACCTCTGCGTTTCAGCCCGCATGGCACTGCTCTATGTTCCAGTAGGGGAAAATAACATATTAAAAAAAAAGAATAACTCGATTGGATGTTGTTTTCTACGTGGAATTAAAATGTATTTTTTAAAGTCAGGCATTCTCTAGATAGCAGCGAGACATTTTGCTAAACCAGCAATATACCTGAGTGTAAGGCAAAAGTGGTGAAGCTTTTTTTTGTCAATCCTGAGAACTAGAAGGGACCTTATTTTCAAAATTTGTTCCTACCCAGTTGTGGCTTCTTCCTACTAAAGAAAAAAGTATGAGTGTTATCAGCCTTATTTTATTTTTAACACCTTCACTAGCATTGCAAGCTACAGTTCCACTGAAAACCGAGTATTTCAAGAATGATTACATCTAGAACCATAGTACAGGGTCTGGAAAAAGCTCGCCTCACAAAGCTCTGACTCGTCTCTCATTAGAAATGAGGTGACAGGACAGTGAAAGGAGGGGAAGTAGAAAGAAACAAAGCAGAAGCCGAAAAAGAGGAAGCTTATATACCTCACTTTAGTAAGAAGTCCTGCATTGTTTGTCCTCCCAGGTGTGAACAGAAACATTAGGGACTGTATCTCCAGACATGGGCTCAGCTAAAACTTGAGATGAAACTCACCAGGGACAAGGAATGCTGAGCTATTGGTATTTGCCACATGTCCCAGAGACCTGACCCGTAATAAATCTCTTTTTTCCTTGCAACGGTGGACAAAGCTATCATGCACCTTAAAGGAACACAATGGAAAGCGCCAGAACCAGTGTGTACCTAGGTAAAAAGGATTGTACCCAAGGAAAAGCACAGGAAACTGATGTAATTGTTACTGGACTCTAAGAGTTTTTCGTTTTCCTAACAGAGTCAGTCTCCTCACTATGGAAAACTGACAGTGGGGTTCATGACTGTCCCCAAGCAGGCAAACACACAAGTTCACACTGTCTACTCCACCTTGATGTGTTGAGACAGAAGGGTTGATGAGGAGGCAATGTTTATGCAACAGGAAGAAAGCAATATAGGTGCTAAATGTGTCATATTTTCTACCCTCTCTAGAGAAAGCTTCACTGGTTCCCCAAATTTAATCCATAGTTATAATGGCTTAGGAAACACTGGCTTTTCAAATATTCATCTTCAATATCCAATTTTTGCACTGCTCTTATCTCAGATTTTATCTTCAGGGGCCATGAAAGAAGGACCTTGCTGCAACTTTATGAAAAAGAAAATGGTGATTTTCCTACTTATCATTTCTATTGCGTCTATTAGCTTGTATTTTTTTGTGGATAAGGGCTTTCCCTTTCTCCCCCCATCCCCTACACCCTCTCTCTTCCTAAAAAGAACACTATGAACTTATAACTTTTTCTTCAATGTGTTATAATTCATTAGCATCATTACTCAATTTGATGTTCAAACTGTCCCAAGTCTGGCCAGCGGGAGCTCCTTCAAGCTGGCTCCTGTGACCTTCTAGCACTTTCTTGATTTTGGTTATGAAAATATGTCCCAGGCTCACCTCACACGTCTTCTGTCCCAGATCTGGAATCAGCCATTTCTCCAAGGGGCCCTGCTTCCTTTTAGTGGAAATTGGCCTTTTAAAAGCCAAGACCTGGGAACTAGATACACACTCATCGCTGCTGGAGTATTATCACTTCTACGTCATGTCAATGGTTAGCCATAGGAGTTAAAACATTTCAAACTGATACTTGTGCCTATCGACCAGTATCTAGGTGGGCAGTGACCAAGGCCACCTGACACCAACTGGCCAAATCATTTTGTGTACCTGGTTGTGTCCCACAGTGGATGCTCTCTGGTGGGCACTAGGATGCGATATAAAAATCTCCACGCCTGGTGCACACTTGCACATGTCCATCCACATGCCTCTCTCCCAGGCTTCCTCGTCTCCGATCTTCTTGGCCAGGCTGTCGCCCAGGAGGCCTCTGCCCTTTGCGATAACTTCCCCTTATCACTGTCGAGGCCACATCTGAATGAAGCGAAAGTGCAGCTGCCTTCCTTCCCAGCTGGCACCCACACATGGAGCTTGAAACCAGGGGCCAGACGAGTCTGAGGCTCACTCAGCCTATACCGCTCAGACAATAGACTGACATGGGAGTTGGGCCCTAGTGAGTGTTTATTATCAGAACACCGCTGGTCTGAGAAGGCAGCGGGTTAACACCTACAAAGGCTGCCTTCACATTCTCAGACTGACTTGGGGTAAATCTGGGTGTTCCTCTGGAGGCTACGTGAGGGTTCCGGGGGTCTGCATGGTGCCTCCCCTCTGGCCACGTGATTCTCCGGTGGCAGACCCAGGGACAAGGATGGGATCAGCCTGGAAAGAGATTGTAATAGGTAAGCCTAAGGGTACTAATCATAAGTTTCAGGATAATTTCCTAAAACAGGGAACTGGGTGGGACAGGGGACATTCGGAGCTGAAACCTGGGGGGTGATCTATCCTTAAACTACAGGTAGGTCAAGGAAAGGTGAGGCAAGGCTTCTATTACAGGGGTCGCAACTGGGCCCTGTTTCAAGCTGACCCATCCATAGACCAAAATCAGACTTTTTCCTTCTCCTTCGTCCGAGACAGGGACACTGGTGGGTGTCACGGGAGTCTGGATGACTTGTACACGCAGCTTGCTTTGTGCCCTCTGGCCTGGGTCAAACTCAGTCCTCTTCCATTTAATGAGAGAGTGTTGCTAGCTGCTCAGTCTTATGAATTTGTGAGTTCTCATGAGAGGCTACTCCACGTGCATGGCCACTCGGTCTCCCCGAGTCATGAGTTCCATGTCCACAGGGCCCTAGTAGCATGCCAGTTACACAAGTTTCTGCTACAGATGGCAAGACCTTGCTCTAGAACCCTGGGGGCCTGGCTTCGTGGTTTTCTTGAGGGCTTGTGACAAATGCCACATGCATCTTTTTCTACCACTGACATCCTCACACTGGAGGTTCTGCAGATCACACGGACCCAGTGGCTGACCTGCTTACATAGCAGCTTGGACCTTTCTTGCTCTGGGCTTCGTGCAAAGCGGGTGGCCATTCACCATCAAGTGTGTGGGCCACAGAAGCACTGCCCCCAGAACCCGAAGCCAACCAGCCAGTGGGCTTCCATTTTCACAGAAGGAGGTACAGGCACAGGAGACGGTGGTTTGTGTTTTACTCTCAAGGAGATATTCCAACACAATCCTGACTACTGGAACTTGAAACAGTCACAGATGGAGTGTGCCCCTGAAATGCCCCAGGGAGTGTCCCCACCCTCTGGAACGCACGGGTCTCACTGAGGCCTTCAGCGTGCCAGCCACGTCTTGTTTACGTAGTTTTGTCAACACGAAGTTATTAATATAATGGATTAATGCAGTGTCTGTGGAATGTCCAGATGGTCCAGATCTCTTCAGGCCACATGATGAGAGGGGCCAGGAGAGCTAACAGAGGCTGTGGGATCTTTCTTCCTGATTGGGAAAGAAAGACATGCGCTCACTCCAGCAATGACTGCGTATCGTCCACATGCGTCCATGCTCGTCTCCTCTTGCAAAGACAGCACACTGGGCCGGTGGCTGTGGCCGGGGGTCCTAACTGGTTTATGTGGTAGTGTATGGTTACCCTCTAGTTTCTGCAGGGGCCAGACAAGTAAATTAAATGGGTGGGTGGGGACCACCACGGCTGCATCTGTTAGAGTCTTTGAGAAGCAACATCGTGTTTTCTATTTACTATCTCGGCGGGGGGGGGGGCCCTTCAGAGTCTTCCACTTGGTCTTTTCTACTCTTATCCATAGATCAAGATGCAACTGTAAGGGTTATGCCAACCGCCAAGTATATCAACCTCGATCCAGGGATGGGCGAAATGACCAATGGGTGTGAACGTGGACTCGGGGGGCCCAGTGTTAGCCTGGTCTTGCCTAGGACTCTATCACCTGGCCCCAGTATCTCCCACTCTAACGGGGCACCGTGATGTTGCCTCAGCACGCCAGATATCCACATCACCTGGACACTGGATCCGTCACTGCTTGAGTGTATGGTATTTCCTTTTCCTCAGGGCACAGTTATTCATATAAATGGCCATCCGTCTCTTTGGGAAGGATTGGGGAAATTATCACCATGTTGACTCGCCATGGTGTTTGTTGCAGGGTCCTTCCCCCCAGGGACCTGCCACCTCTTCCTTCCGTCAACGACATTTCCATCTGAAAGCTGGCTCGATGCAGAACTGAACCAAGAGTCCCATGGCTCCCCCTTGGTCATCTGCCCTTCATTGCTTCTGCTGGTACAAGCTAAATCGTTCCCACGTTGGCTGCCCACCCACTTTACCCCTGGGGATGCTGTTTACTATTAATGATCTCTGCAGCTTTGTGGGTCAAACCTCCTTGGTCCTACCCCGACCTTCTGGTCATTACAATAATTGCTTTCCCCTGGCTTCTGCCTCAGCCACTCTGGCATGGCAACTTGGCTCAGTGCGGGCTACGATGTGGGCATCGCGTGGGCAGGCCTCCATTCAGTACTGAGTGTTGCAGAGTGCTCCCAAATCAGCAAACACGTCCCCTGATCAGCATCCTCAGAACCCAGTCAGTGCCTGTGCCCCGGCTCCCAATGCCTGCTGGTGTCCTGGTCCCTGTCCTCTCTCCCAGGCCCAGCTCACTCTCATCTGTGCTGCTTGTGACTCAGCCCTAAGGATAGGCCTATGGGCCAGAAGGGAGGTTAGATGGATCGTGAGGGGGCGCCGGTGGCCTTATGAGAGAGAGGCCTCTGTGATTGCCTTCCAGTGCTTGGCGCACCAGCTCTTGATAGGGAGGGTGGGACACTGCCACAGGCTCAGGAGGTGCAGGCCAGTCTGGGGAGCCAATCCGCATAACCATCGGCCCAGACATATCCACCCCACAGTCCATCGCCCAGGTTCCCCCCG
>NW_017731351.1:6648891-6652234 GCF_001890085.2 Hipposideros armiger
CCGCCGCCCCCCGCCCCCAGCCCTGGCCTCAGCATAGCCAGCCTGACACTGTTAGACATTAACTTTCTCTGAAATTCAGCCACTCAGACTATGAAGTCCCTGAATTTGATCCTTGACTTTCTCTGCTCTCAGGTCAGGAGACCTGGCTTATTAGTATGTCAACAGAGGCCTAAAAAGGGCTCTCTGAGGCTTTCTGAAGTGTCTGTTGACCCGCCCCGAGCTCTTCACTACCATGCTGAGGGCACTGATGAAGGCTGACCATCCCACCCGGTCCTGTTATCCTCAGAGCTGCTCTTTCGTCTCTGCTTCTCAGATAGGACAGAGCACGTCCTCTCACTGGTCACCCTTCCAACTCCTCCCCACTGAACAAATGGCCCCCGCCTTGTGCTAGGGGCTGCTGTGCTCCACCTGCCACCAGCAAAGGGGTCCTCACGACCAGCCGGGCGGGGAGTAAGCCAGCTCGGCTGTGACTATAGCAGGCTGGGTTTTTCTGAACAGACGCTGAGAGGGAGTTTGGGGTGCGAGGTGTTACTGAGAGATTAATGCCTATGGAGAGAAGGGAGAGGAAGCAGGATTTAGGAGAAGGGAGAAGAGCAGCTGTGATGCAGGCCAACAGAGCCGGGGCCAGCCGGGAGGGGCGTTCCGGCCCTTCTGCCCACCTCACTCAGTCACAGGAGGCGGTGGCCCTGGAAGGGAGAGACCCCAGGAAGCTGACAGAGGGAGGCTGTCTGTCCGGGCTCCCTCCCGCAGCTGGGCAGCGCGCTTCCTGAAAAGAGGATCTGGGCGACACATTTCAGGGTCTAGCACGGTGCTCTAATTATATGTTTGGGATTACTTAAAATATTTACACGGTTTAAAAGTCACAACCATGGAAAAAGCTACACTTCAGGAAGTCGCGCTCCAGTCTCTGAGCTCTTCCACCCCGTAGGAAACGCTATAACGGGAACACTCAGACATTTTCCCCCCACTGTAGGGGAAACCCCACTCCCTTCCTACTGTGGTTTTCGCTTCCAAGAGTCTCCTTTTCTGCCCACACAGGGCACTTCCCTGCTGGTCACCGAACGTGTGGAGGTGTCCCCCCTCTCCCCACCAAGCAATGCTTGGACACCAGCAGGGCGTCCTAACATTCATCTCAAGTCTGACACTGTCCACTAGAGACAGCCACAGGTCCTGCAGGTTAAGGCTCAGTCCCAGAAGACTCCCTTTTCCCTCGACCTCAGATACCAGTTGAAGTCCAGGTTGCACCCATGCTTCTGACTGGTCAGCTATAAATTGGAGGCTCCCACGACCCCTCCTCGGATTTGATTGATTTGCTAGAGCTGCTCACAGAACTCAGACAAACATTTCACTTATGTTTACCAGTTTATAATAAAAGCACATGATAAAGGATAAGACGGACATCCAGGGCCGGCCGAGTGGCGCGATGGTTAAGAACTGGCTTGGGACGCCAGAGGGCCCCGGTTCGGATCCCACATATGAGGGCCAGTGACACTGCCCTCTGTAGCTAAGATGCTGAACAACAGCTCAACCTGGAGCTGGGCTGCCCTGAGTCGCCGGTGACGGCAGAGGCTGCAGCCCCTGTGGCAGTGGGTTGCCATGGGCTGCTGTGTGTAGCCAGCAGCCAGCATGAGCGGCCGTCCAGAAGCCGGTGACTTATCTGCCTCGCCCGGGAAGAGCGCAATGATGGTGCCAACTTGGGCCAGTGAAGCAACGTCCTCCACAACTAGACTGAAGAACAAAAGCAACAGCAACTTGTCTGTTCCCCTTCCCCCAATTCCCCAGCACTGTTCCCATCCCTCCCAATTCCCCAATAAAAATCTTAAAAAAAAAAAAAGACGGACATCCAGATGGAAGAGAGGCACAGGGCAAGTCTGGGAAGGGGAGTGGGGCTCCCGTGCCCTCTCTGAGTGCATCACTTTCCTAGCACCACCACGTGTCCACCCGCCTGGAAACTCTCCAAACCCTGGACTTTGGGGAATTTTACAGAGGCTTCATCACACAGGCGTGATCCCTCATTAACTCCACTTCCCGCCCCTCCCTGTTCTCTGAATACTGGGGAATGGAGCTAAAATTCCAAGTTTCTAATCATGGCTCCATCTTTCCTGTGACCAGCCCCCATCCAGGAGCCCTCCAGGAGCCATCCAGGAGCCCTCCCAGAGTCACCTTATTCAAAACAAGACACACCTGTCACCCAGGAAATCCCAAGGGTTTCAGGACCCTTGTGTCAGGAACAGAGATCAAAGACGAATACTAGAACAAGCTGCCAGTATTCTTATCACTTAGGAAGTAACAAGGGTTTCAGGAGGGCTGTGCCAGGAAACGGGGGCAGGGACCAATGTATATATTTTCTATTATCTCACAGAAACCATTTCCTTAGTTCCTGCCTTTTATTTTTTCGCCTGCATTTTTTTTCTTTTTTGCAAAAATAAGCAAACACACACACACACACACACACACACACACACACACACACACACACACACTTATTTTCCCTTCCTTCTTATTTAAAACTTGGCATTCTACCTATATTCATTTGCCCCTTGCTTTTCACTTAACACGAAAGTCTAGAAATCATTTCATCTCAGTACGTAGAAATAACTGCAGGGCGCTGTACTGTGTGCCTGTAGGAGAGCTTATTAACCAGTCTCCTATGCATAGGCATTTAGTTTGCTTCCAATATTTTGCTTTTTCAAAAAGTGCTGCAAAGAATAACCTTTAGAGTTTTTTCATATTTATGGAGGTATGCCTTCAGGGTAAATGCCTTGAAATGGGAACACAGAATCCAGTGGTAAATGCTTTGTTAGATATCTCCAAATACCCCTCCAAGGGAGTTACCCCTTTAGCCTCCCAGCAGATGTATTTGAGAGTTTGGTTTTCACAGCCACACCAACAAAGCGGGTTGTCCATCTTTGGAGTATTTGCCCGTCTGACAGGCAAGAAACCTGACTTAATTTTTAGATCTGTGAAAGTTTCATTCCTTTCCTCACCTGGCCTTATTGTTTCTCCTCCCTTCTGTGGATTCTTGTTTTGTGGGGTCTACAAGGCCTCAGGTTACTGGGCCACGCCCTGCCTCTCTGTCCTTATCACAGGTCACTCTCCCACCACTGCACACCCCACTCCTTTCCCTGGGCTCCTGTAACTCCGGCCCTCTTTCTGTTCCTCAGGCGCTCTGCGTCAGTCAGTGTTCTCCAGAGAAACAGAATCAGTACAATATACCTCTTGGCAGCAACTGCTGCAGGCTGGGCTCTTCAGAAGCAGATGCTAGAACGGAGTGTATGTGTATGTATGTTTATATGTATGTAAAGTCTCTCTCTCTCTCTCTCTCTCTCTCTCTCTCTCTCTC
>NW_017731351.1:6652245-6748606 GCF_001890085.2 Hipposideros armiger
CACACACACCCCTTCATATATATTTTAAGGAACTGGCTCCTGTAATCGGGGAGCTGACAAATTGGAAACCCACCAGGCAGGCTGGAAACTAAGCAGGAGTGAATGTTGCAGCTTTGTTTGAGGATTCCTTCTTCTCTGGGAAAGCCGGTTTTGCTCTCAGGTTATTTCTCACAGGCACACCTTTCCCTCCAGTGTTTTTACAGCCGCCACATGCTGTGTCCACATCCTCTGCATCACAACAGGAACTGTTGCTTCAGTCCCTCATTTTGATATTGTTAGTGCCCTGCCACAGTGTGTGTCTAATTCTCACGAATATCCTTTCCAGGCTCATCTCTTGAAGCTCTCCTTGTATTCCACCAGAGATGGAGTGAGATGGAGTGAGGCATGGGGCAGGTGAGGCCTCGAGCTGCGCACAGGACCCAGAACAGCACTGCCGCAATGCCGGCCGCTTTCACCAAGCACGCAGATGCATGGAGGCAGGGAAGTCAGTGCAGGAGGCGTCTCACAGGCCAGGTTGGCTCTGTGCAGGCCACAGACTAAGTGGGGCCAAACATCCAATGAGGTCACAGAAAAGAGCAATGGCGCATCGCTATGACCCGCGAAATGGCCGCCCTGACAAGGTGGTCGGGCAGCTTTCTCTTCCCTCCGCCTTGTGTCCTCATCCCTACCGCCGCTCCTAAGTAGGGGGCGTGTGCAGGGTACTGCAGAATAGAGACAGGGGCTCTACTGGCAAAATAATGCATCCAAGTTATGCTCTGAGAGCACATCAACAGTAGGAAGACGAAGGTTGGTTTGTCTTGATGTTGCCTCATGTGGGAGGATTTGGAGGATCTAAGCATCTCCGCTAGGATTCATAGCTGGAATTTCCTTGGCCTCATGGGGACGGATCCACAAATGGCTCCAGGATGAAGCTGGGTCCCCAGGGGGAGGGTGCAGACGATAAGTGATACCATTTAACACGGAGATTGGCTCAGGCACTCTAATTTTGTCTGCCTGTTAGATGGTCTCATGTCAGGTCTGGTGCAGGAGATATCCTGAGAAGGTAGGATTATTTGTGTGGGTGGGTAGGTGGGGGTGTGAACTTGCTGTTCACCTACTTGTTTTCAGCATATGCAAATGCAGTTTATGTGAGCCCAAATGAGTGGTCACCTAGCTTTAACCGGTCTTCATAAAATGAACAGGTGGCCTCAAAAATATTCCTACAAAGAAGCCTCAGATCAGAGATAGAAATAATACAGCAAGCACAAGTAAATGAAAAGAAAATAGCAGAGGTAAACCTTCTTTTACTCGTAGCACAAGCTTTATTGGGCCAGTTTAAGAAGTTAAAATAATTACACCTAATCATACCTAACTGTAGCATTTGCCTAAAAACGAGGTTTTTTATCCATCTGTGCTACCAAAGAAAAGGCGATGTTTAAAAAAAAAATGAATGAGAAAACAACTCCTTTTTGAAAGAGAACATTGTGAAAACAGATATGAAGAGATGTTGCCACTGTTATATTACCTCTATAACCAAAAATGTCGTAACTGTGTCTCCTATTAAAAAAATTTTATAAATGCCTACTTTAAAAACTTGAAAACAGAAGTTTCTCAACAAAGGGTAAATGTTTTCCAAGTCAAGAGTTTGAAATGAGTTTTGCACCCACTTGTTAAAAACATAAAAATTCAACACCTGGAAATTGATCAGAGGAAGGCCTGTTGGGACTGTGCTTCTTTGAACTTGACCTCATACAGAGCGTGCACAGGCCATAGTACAGCAGTTCCGTAGTGCACACTTGTTTACCAGTCGAAAGTTATTGAGCACACAAAAGTTACACAGTAAAGCAACTGAGTTCAGAGCAATGAATTTCAAAGTCCAATGCCGAGTTAGAAAAATAATTGAATTGATTCTAAAATGACATCACCATTAGCTAAAAGTGGAAGTCTCTTGGTTCACTCGCCCCCTTGTTCATCCCTTGAAGGGTGATGACACATAATCAGAGCTCACATTGCTCTCCCGACCCAGGAGGTTGCTGCCTGTCACTAAACTCTTTATGTCTTTTACGTACATTATGCTCACTTAGTGTTAAAATGGGAAGTGCTCTCTTTTTTATAGCCTCACCTTTATGAATGGTCTCATTTAGGCAAAACTTGTAATTCCGAAAACTTGGGAATTAGCCAAGTCTAATTTTTGTTTCCAACTGTGTTGAGCCACTCGAGAGGAAGTTATCTTCATAGGAATAGTTGAAGGAAGTACCATTTATTTAAATATTTTATTTACAGAACTTTCCGCTCTTAGATTTTCAATTAGCAACCATGATGGTTAATTATATGTGTCAACTTGTACGAGCCCTGGTGTGCCCAGATATTTGGTTTTACATTATTTCTGGGTGTGTCTGTGAGGCTGTTTCTGGATGAGATTATCGTTTGAGCTGTAGACTGAGTAAAGTAATTACCCTTCCGAACGTGGATGGGCCTGATTCAGTCCCGTTGAAGGCCTGAATAGAAGAAAACGCTGAGTAAGCAACAGTTCTTGGGGCCGGCCGAGTGGCTCAGTTGGTTAGGAGCTCGCACTGTTGAGCAACAGGGTCGCCGGTTCGATTCCTGGCCTGAGCTGAGCTACTGCTGAGCTGCCAACAGGTGGCAGGATGGCTCAGTTAAAAAAAAAGAAGAAGAAAAAAAAAAGAAAGAATTGTTTCTCTCTGCTTGAGTGTATTTGAGCTGCGACCCTGAGCTTCTCCTGCCTTTGGACTCAGACTCGGACTAGAACTTACACCATCAGCTCTCCTGGGTCTCAGTTTGTTGACTATATACCTTGAATTTCTCAGTCTCTATAATCATATGAATGAATTCCTTAGAGTAAATTTCTTTTATCTACCTATCTATCTACCTATCTATCATCTATCTCTTATTGGTTCTGTTTCTCTGGAGAACCCAGACTAATACAGCAACTTTCAAAGTAGAGACATCTATTATGTATTACTTGTAAAGAAGCAACAGGACACTCGGATGCATACTAGAGGTGATAAGTTAATGACAGTGACCTGATGACTTTCTTTCCTTGGCATAGCCAGGAGAAAAAGTTTTGACTTCCTGGTTTTCTTATTTGTCATCCAAAATTGTCTTTGATGTCTCATAAAAATCTCAGTGAACCTGCTTTCTTTCATTCAACAAATACTTATAAAGTGCTGACTATGTTGCAGGCAGTATTCTAGGCGCTGGGATGTGCCTTGGTTGGAATGGTTCAGGCGCATGTAGGACAGTTTTCTGAGGTTAACCCTAAGTTGAGGATGAGCGAGGGCTGTGTGGAAGGATAAAGATGGAGGGAGGAATGGAGGTCGTGGTCAGCGTCCCAGGCCGCCTCTCCCCTGGTTCTCATATGCAGCCCTTGCTTCTTCTTGACCCTCTGCCAAGATTCCTATAATTATGCTACTGGCATTACTAAAAATTCAACTTTTCCAGCCTCAGCTGGTCCTGAATGTTCTAGCCAATCTTTTTCTTTATCTATCAGGAAACGGCTTCTCTTATAAACATCAAGCACAAAGCCACCCCAAGTCTGAACAGAGAAGCTCTGAAAATGGTATCCTTACTCCTTCCACAACCATTTGCATCCCCAAGAGTGTCCCCTTCCTTTAACGCCTTTTGCCATCACATGAGATGGCCCAGCACCAAAAACAGAAAGAAATGATCGCAAAACTGAAACAAGGCTGGAACTAGAGTGAGGCAAGTGAGGCACTCCCCTGTGGTACAATTTTTAAGGGGGTGCCAAAACCTCAATAATTCAGATAAATGGTTTAATGCAATACTAAAAAAAATTAGTGCAAAAATCCATGGTGAACAAAGTATCAAGACTTTCAATAAAGATGGGATCCAGCCCTTGACTTCCACGACCCGCCTAATTTCAGCCCTGTTGGGAACCCTAGCAACGACTCTGCAAGGGACAGCCATGCGATCTGGAACTTTCCTGGGAAGCAGCAAAAGACCTGTATTGAATCCCGGGTTCTCTCACCTGAATGTACCACCACTCATTCCTATGGAATTAGCACAGCTGTCCAGGCACCTTCACATGGCGTGTTTCCTCACTGACTTCCTGCCTGCCTATCCAAATGTGGTGATGGAGGTCCTCAGAGCCGTGATACAGTGATTTGCCTGCTCGTTGTCTAAGTCCTGCTCATCTCACTGATCCAGCAGCTCAAACCCCCACAGCCCCGACTCCATGCACTTTCCAGCCCCATGTCACAACAGATCAGAGACTGACAAGCCCTCCCAGGTCAGGTTCTCAGCTGGGCCCATCTTTGGAGCTTTCCCTGGGAATACTTTCAGGCGATTGTCTTTCCCCTCGGGAACGGATCTAGAAAAATAAAGAACTCATCGTGTGTTCACTTGGCAGCCATGGGATGTGGCACTCAAGTCCCCTCCCTGCTGCAGAGCCAGCCGAGCTGCCTAGGTCTGGAGGGGCCATGGGCACGCTCCATGCTTCCCACAGCTGCTCCCCGCCAGTGGCTGCCATGGCAGGAGTGCCAACGCCAGCCCCTTCTTGCACGGTGGGAAGCTCACTCACCTAACAGGGGACTTGGGCTCCAGGGTTTCCCAATGGCTCGACCAGACTTCTGAGAACTGCACTGAAGCCTGACAGTCTTCCTAGCTAGCCCTCCCTCCTTCCCTCCTCCTTCCCAGAGGCCAGCCCTGCGCAGTGAGGCTCTGCCCCCCTTCTGGGGCTCCCCTTCCTCCTAGCCTCCACTGGCATTGCCTCCCACAAGCGGCTTGCACATGTAACCCGGCCTGACACCTTCTTTCTGACTGAGCCTAACACACTCACAACACACCCTAACACACTCATTGATGTTTCCCTGTTTTGATCCATAAAGGATTTGAGGGGTTAATGTGCTCAACCATCCTTAACACAGTGTGTACACAATCAGATTTTCATATGTACAGTAATGCTACTGCATTATCCTTAGGCATATTTCATTCCTTATGGCCACTGTTCAACATCATTTCCACTCCTCAGAAATGGCCGAATCCATTCTCTCCCCTTCACTTGACTATGCCAAAAAAAATCAGGTTATTTAGCTGGAACCTCAGCCCCCCTCAACAGCCTTTCTTCTCACTTCAAAACTTGTCTATAATTTCATCCATTAGTCTCTCCTACATCTCAGGTAGGATGAGACTTCTGCTTTCCAAAGGTTGATGTGCATTCTTGTTCCTGTCCCCCTTTTGTGTCCCTTCAACGAAAGCAGCGGTGAGGTCCTCCATCCTAAGAAAAGCCTCCTTGCTCCTGCTCCCCCAGAGGCACGCTCTACCTTCCTCCGCTGCCAAGCACTCTAAAATTACAGGTCCCATTCAGCTATCACGTCCTCACCTCTCCTCACTCACCTGTAAGTCGGTTTCTAGCCACACTGTTCTACTGAGATAGTGCTCCTCAAGGTGACACTGACTTCCTGATTGTCAGCTTTATGGCCTCATCTTAGCCGTCATTCTGTGCAATCTCAGAATTTAGCTCCACCTACTACCCCACCTTTGTGAAACTATCTTTTATCTAGGCTTTGATCACATATCAAAAGGCTCTTGCTGATATTCTTGCTTTCTGTCTTTCCCTTACTCCGCCATTGACATTTGAACCATACACATTCCCTAAAATCGGTCCTCTTCACTTCCACTTTGGCTTTACCGTCCTGCTAAATGAGCTCATGGCCTCCCCCAAGCCCCCATCTTTGACAATTCCTGAGTCCCCTCTTTCACCATTATTTTTCTTCCGAGCTCCAGGTCTCTATCTTCAAGTGCTGGGCAGTTCCACGTGATGTATCCTGGGAGATCTGAGTCCAGCAAGTCTGAAACTAAATTTGTCTTCATTTGCAACCTCACCTCTGCTTCTACAGCCTCTGCTCCCTGTGGGACCACTGCTTTCCCAGTCACCTTCTCCTATTGATTCTGCCTCCCCGGAGACACTCAAATCCACTGTGTCATTCCCAAACCCAATGCCCTCACCTCTTCTCCCCGACGCACCCTGGACCGTGCCGCCAGAATGACCAGAAATGCCGTTCACATGACTGTACTGTTCACCTCAAAAGTTTGTATTAGGGCTCCCACTAACCAACACTGGATCAGTCTATGCACCAAAATAAGCAATGATAGTAATGGCTTGTAACTCATTAAGTAAAACAAGAGCCTGTGTTTATTCTAAGTAGATAAACAAATGTGCAAGGAAGGAAAAGCGCTTCCATTAATAAATGTAGAAGAAATGATGAAATTAGAAATTCTCCATAATTGTTTCAGGCAAGAAATGACTGGTTGGAAGTTTGATGAGAAAGAGATTATTACATAGTCTCAATGTAAGTCCACACACGACAAAAGAAAAAGTTAGAAAAATTTACAGGGTGAAAACCCAGGGGACACTATTAAGTGTTTAAGGTTAATATTATCTATAACTGGACAAATAAACACCATATATGATATCTCCTGATATAATGCACTGAGAAAGGGGTTGTGTGTTATTCTGTCCAAAACACACTGTGTGAATCTAATCGTGAGGAAATATCAGAATCAACGAATTGATGCTTTTTAAAATAAATGGCCTGGACTCTTCAAAAGTGTCAAGGTCATCAGACTAGAGATTCCAGATTAAAGGAAACTAAAGAGATAAGAAAACTAACCAGCAATCTGTGCTCCTAGATTGACTCTGAAACCAGATTTCTTTTTCTTTTCTTATAAAGGCTATTTGTGAGACAATTGGTAAAATTTGAATGATATCTGTAAATCAAACTTCTTCCCCCAATTTAACTGCATCAGAGTTACTTCCCTGACCTCATTAACTGCACTGGAGTTATGTAGAGAATGCCCTTGGTTTTGGGAAATGCACACTGAAGCATTTCGTTACAAAGGAGCATCATGTCTACAAAGGAGCAGCACTGAGTCACTCTCAAGTGGTACAGAAAACATAATTTATAAAAAACAATAAAGCAAATGTAAACTTAACTTTTGAGGAGTCTGGGTGAATGAGAGTCTATGGAAATTTTTTGTCTTTGCAGCATTTTTGCAACTTTTCTATAAATCTGAAATCATTTCAAAATAGCAACTGTAAAAAGAAAACCTGCAGTGGTAGAATAACTCGCACAATGCTTTGTATATTAGGAGGACTTGATGACCTGGTGCAAATTCTGTTCTAACTAAGGTAGGTAAGCAATCTCTGCGTTGCTCATCCCCTCTACGGCTGAGGTGTCCCTGACAGACAGCTTAGCAGCAAGTCAAGCCAAAAAATAGGTTTTTACTAGTGGTGACGATGATGATGATGATGATGACATAAGCTGTCACCCTTAGATATTTTCTTATTGTAGTATGTTTTGCCTTTTTTCTTGACCAATTCATTAATAACCTTAATATACATGAGAAATCATAGCACAAGAAGGCCTAATGGATAATTGGTCTTATTACTCCCTGTAATATTTGGGAAGGAAATTGCACACCATGTTTTCTACGCTGAAGTAGGTCGAGTCTTGGCTACCAGCGCTCATACAAGGAAGGGAGAACAGGTCTTCTTTCAAATTTTAGGATGTTCCAAAATTTAACTGGAGTTTAGAATTTGTTTATGTATTTACATGTGGATGTGGAGGTGATTAATTTTCTGAGAAATCATACAGAAGAAGAAAATAACGAACACCATGGGCTCTCACAGGAATATTTGGGAAACTGCCCAAATCGATCGTCTTGCTGCTGTTTACAAACTCTGGGCACTTTCCTGTCCATTGGGAACAGCTCGCTGTCTTCCAGGTTATTGGACACTGACCAATAACAGACCTGTTCCGAAGCAGAAGAGGTCAACAGCTGAGTTTCTAAAGCTTTCTCTGTACATGCAGTGAACAGAGCCGACGCTGTCAGTGAACATTTTTTTTTAAATGCTTTTTAAGGAGAAGCCACTACTGAGGTATGATGTGAGGACGATATTTCTTTGCTCTATCTGATCATCTGTTATTTTGATTTTCCTTAGTCACAGAGCACCGAGGGGTGTCATGCTCTTGTTAAGTATTATGGCTGGCGTCAGGCTAAGAATAAGTCTCATCATGCTGCTTTTGGAAGAGATGAGTATCCTACAGGTGACACACTTCAGCTGTGAGGGTGGCTTGGGACACAGGCATGGAGCTATCTGATTAGTGATGAGGAGGGGGTGCTCTCACCAGCTGCATTCAAGAGGCTGCATCTGCGCATTTTATACTTATCATGTTTCCCTAATTGAAGCTTTTTACAACTGCAATGGAAGCAAAGAAGCCTGGCAGCCCTCAGAGGGTTCAAAAGCATAAAAACGTTCCTCTTATTTAGCCTACAAAGAATGGAGACATCTAGTCAGTGAGCCTGTTCCATGAGATCGCCAAAAGATCTGCATTCGAGTTTTAGAAGCTCGCCCTACAAAATGTGTAATTTTGGGCAAGCCATTTAACCTCTTAGAGCAGGGCCCAGCTAACTTTTTCTGTAAGGGCCAGTTGGGAAATTATATTCTCAGCTCTATTGCAGCTACTCAGCTGTGCTGTTGCAGTGGGAAAGCAGCCATGGACAGTATTTGACCAATGAGCATATGTCTTCCAATAAAAGTTTACTAATGAACACCGGTATCTGAATTTCATATAACTTTCACATCATAAAATATCATTCTTTTGATTTCCCCCCCAGACATTTAAAGACGTGAAGAGCTCTCAGGCGGCGCAAAAACAGGAGGTGGTCTGAAGTTGCCAACCACTGGCTTAGAGCTTCAAAGTCCTCGTTTAGAAATAGAAATTACAGTACATTCTCCTCTTACTTCAGGTGATAATCAAATGAGAAAGTATATGCAAAAGTCCATTCAAAACACTTCAGCACTAATAAAATGTTAACAGGATGCTGTATTTTCATCAAGGTTATTTTTCTTTTTTAGATTCTACATATAAGTGAAATCACATGGTATTTGTTGTTCTCTGACTTATTTCACTTAGCATAATACCTCTAAGCCCATCCATACCCATGTTATTGCAAATACAAGATTTCCTTCCTTTTTAGAGTAATAGTCCATTGAGCATGTGTCACATTTTCTTTATCCATTCTTCATCCATCTTTTTCCACCCATCAATCCATGGACACTTATGTTATTTCCATATCTCGGCTATTGGTAAAGCGTGCTGCAGTGGACATGGGGATGCATATCTTGTCTAGTTAGCGTTCTCATTTTCTTTGGATACCCACAGATACCCATCAAAACAGGTTAATGATTTGAACATAGATTAGTACAGAACAAGGGAACAAAAAACACCAAAAAGACAACCCATTGGGAGGAGGTGGTGGGGTGCAGGAGTTATGAGCTTGAACTTGAAATGGCGCATCCATCAGCAGGCATCCATCCATTCTTTGACACTTGATCACTGGAGAGCAATGGAGATACCAAGATGCAGATTTGGTGTTTATTCAGGTGGTGGTTGACTGGAGGGCAGAGGCCACACACTAGCGCCTGCCCAGTAGTTCTAACCCAGAGGCTAATGGTTTTCTTTGGCAAAAACGATGTTTTAAGGTTTTGAATCTGAATGCTTTTTGTAGACCTCTCTAGTAAGTCCCAGGTCACATAACTTCCTATTGTCTTATGCTTGGCCCTATTATACCATAGGTCCCTGAAAGCAAGCGAGGAATTATAATCAGGTGCTGTGGTGAAGACAGTGAGCCCGGGCCCCAGGTGGCTTGCACTGGGATCCCTGCCCAGGCACCTGGGAGCAGCGGACCAGCAGGTTACTTAACCTCTAATGGGAGATACCAGCAACACCGCCTGGGTTAAGGTCAGTGCTCAGTAGATCTTAGCTTTCTCACTGAGAAAATGAGAGTTTTCTGGGAGTAGGAGAATTTGCTACTCCCAGGAAGAAGAGAAAGAACCCAGGATTAAAAGCTTAGCTATTTCTTAAGCAGAAGTTGACAAGCAGGCAGGGAGGCCTGCCAGAAATGACAAGAAGGAGGGCAAGAGCCAGTGCAGAATGGAGAAGTGTGTTGGTATCTGAGGACGAATGGGGGTAAGACATCAAAAAAGTTCATGCTGAATGGCCTGTGTCGGGGGACACAAAAAGTTTCTTCTAACCACTTATGTTCAGTATTTGGGAGCCTGCAAATTAAACTGACAAAAGACAGATTAGTGAGAGAAAAGACAAAATTTAAAATATGGGAGTCCATAGAAAAATGTGAATTGAGGAGGTGGTTAGAATTTGGGGCTTACATATCATCCTAACAGAGGAAAGGGATGAAAGAAGAGAAAAACAAGTGCTTTTCAGGAGAGATAAGTGGGCCCTTAAGAGGACAGATGGGAGCTAATGATGGTTTAGGTGTAGTGTGTGGTTGAGGGTTCTCTCCAGTGATCAGAGACAGTCTTCCCTGGTTGTGAACCTCTCAGGGAAGGGATTTAAGGCAATTCAGTTCTTTTTGGGAGGCTTTGCTTTTAGACAAATAAGGGAGTTCAGGAAAAAAAGCCTGTTCTCAAATGCCTTCTGCTCAAAATAACTTTTACACCACAGCCGCATATTCTAAACCCCTTCACCTGCATTTTAAGATAAAAATGTTTAAAAAGAACTTTGGATGATGATAAAAAGGGAGATGAGATTAGAACTCTGGCATTTTCAACAGTGAACATGGGGAGTTAACTAGTTACTAGAGGATCCCTGCTTTGCATTCTAGAGCTATTGCAGTTGTACAAATGGCTAAGTTGAGCGTGACTTGCGATGATTCTGCCTTTATTCTGTGAAATTCCCTATGGAGGAAAAAGCCATTAGTAGGCAGAGGACACCTGGTCATGAAGACAGAGATATTAGGTGACATAAAATGTCCACAGAGCAAGGGACAGGGACCCCACAGAGCTAAAGTCTCAGCCGCCAGCTGGGAAACTCCTCAGGAAGCAAAGCCAAACTCGGAAAGCGGTATGTCACCAGGAGCAAGGCGACTTCAATGAAGGAACCAGCACAGCTTTCTCAGGAAAAGGGGAAAAGATCCGAGAGTCTTCTGTTTGAGACTGTTATTCTTTATAACCCCTCTTTACTTCTACTAAGTTTTTATTCCAAGGTTTATAGCATCTGTCCTGAAATCTAATGTGGGCACGCCGTTTGAATGGTCATTATGCTTCGTAGGTTCTGCCTTCTCAGCCAGTTTTCTGACCTTCTGGTCACGGGAGCTATTTTTATAAAATAATCCCGCTAGATCCCCTGCCTCTTCCGCTGCGCCTTGCACGAGTTCTCCATCCTGTTTTGGTCGCTGATGTCCTCTGCCCATCCACCTCTCCTGCCCCCTCATGAGACTTCTCAGACACCACGTGTTCCTCTTTACTTTCTCCCTCCCCCATTCTTTTCCTGGTTTGCCAACCGCACAGCAGAGCTGCCTGCTCCTCTCTCTCTGTCAGCTCCCTACTCTCATGATGGCAGTTGTCCAAACAGCCCTTTATGGTCTGCCCCTGTCTTTATACATTTAACTGCAAGTAACCTAAAGAAAGAATTAACTCTGAGGCCACAGTTATCAACACAGGCAGCTTGAGGAATAGGAGAGAGAAATGTAATCGGAGTCTTTGATTCGGTTTGAAAGTATCTAGTAAAGTATACTTAAAAGACCAGTTCACGCCCTGCCAAGAAAGGGACTGACAGCGGCAGAAGGCTGAGTGCAATATTTCAGCCACAGTCGGCATCACTGGACATTGAAGAGCTCGATGAAACTTAGTCCTTTCCCCCAACTCCGTTGACCTTGGCAGTTTCTCCATAGTCTGCAGGCTTCTTAACCCAGCGATGAGAAGTGGACTCTTGAGAAAAATAACCAAACACGTTCACAGCGGCAGTGATCTCAGCATGAGCCTTTTCCCCTGGGTCTAACTTTCCAAGCAGTTCACATTTTTCTCATGGTTTTAGGAAACAAACAGACTCAGTCACGTTGATTTCCTGGGTAATATTCCAGCATCATGGGAAATGGAAAGTAGGAAATATAGGATGTTGCTCAACTTGACTGTAACTTTCAGGATAGGAAAAAGAATGAATGAGTTCTTCCTAAGACTTTGGTATCTTACTTTGGTAAGATAGGGGATCTTAAACTGACCTAAGAGGTCATTTTTTTATACTCTATATTGTTACGCATATTCTGTGAATAATCTAACTTCTGTTTAAGAAATGTTTTAGATGAAAGTTGAAAATTCTTCAGGCCTTTGGAACAAAATAAATACTCTAATACTTAATATCTGCAAAGCAGTTCTCTGCTTTCTTCTCTCGCTATTATTTCTGATTATCCATCAAGGTCAACCTCTGATATAAAGTTAGTTTCACATGGTGGAGAAAATAAAATTAAAAAGATTAATTAACACGTACTTTTTGGCATCAGTCAATGCGTTTTAGACAGCCAATCTCAAGTCAAACAGAAGACCATTGTGAAAAACTCATGACACGTGAGTCAATATCACAAGAGAAGGCAGACGATGCAAGGGTGACACACGCAGAGAAACTGACTCGCTGTTTATGTTGGTACAACTCAGTCTGAGGCAGAAATTTTTTTTGGTTGATTTTTTCTTCAATCCTTCTTATTTCTCAGAAATGTAAAGTATTTTAGATGTAAGAATCTGAAGGAATATATATTCTTCTACTTGATTTCTATCAGAATGATAGTTGTCAACGCAATGTTGAAGTTTTTCCAAACAGACAACTTTTATCTTCTCTATATGATAAGGAATGCATGGACGGAGGGATGCTATCAGGTTTATCCTGGGCCAGAGGAAGGCAGCCACTGTGTGTTCTCACCTCCCAGCTGGGTTGGACGGAGAGGGGCGTCAAGACAAGCAGCCAGAAGCGATGCCAGCATTCATTTTCTTTCTTTCTCTTTTTCTTTTTCTTTCCTTCCTTCCTTTCTTCCTCCCTTCCTTCCTTCCTTCCCTCAGTAAGTACTGTGGCTGGGACAAAGGGAACGCTGCAGACACAGAGTCCCCTGAGGGACAGTGGAGACCAGCACTCCACCTGCAAGCAGATACCCCACACCCAGCACATGACCTTGTCACATGTCCCATCCAGCTGAGCTGGACTCTGGTTATAGTTTCACCCCACATTTGAGGAATTACAAGTCAAGCTCAGACGGTGTTTGTACTGTAGAAAATATAGGCCCTTCAAACTCAGTGGAATGGAGCAGAATACCCCAAATCCTCATTCTCCAGAACCAAGCAAGGTAAATTTAAGGTCTGAGGCTTTTTGAAACCAGAAGTCATGAAATTATCTGAGTGCTGCCGTGTTGCATAGATCCATGTCTCCTCACTGACGGGATGAGGGCCTTTCAGAGACCTGGTTTTCCTTAAGATGATCTGATCTAATCTCCTCATTTGCAAATTAAGAAGTCAGGGTTCAGACTTCAACCCCCAATGCAGCTCTACTCTCCCCCAGCATTCTGTCCAGAACGAGGAGATTCATGGTGAGTGGGACTGAGGGGACCTGGCCAGCCTGACCTCAGGAGTCCCCCACCCCCACTCCCAGCAGTGTACCAGGTGGGTGAGTTTCCCAAGTCAGCCTCACACTAAGGGGATTCAGACTTCCACTGTATTGTCCAGAAACCAACTGCATAAGCTTCCTCTGGCTGCTATACATAGTCACCACACACGCACTGGCCTAAAACAACACGTGTCCCCTTCCACGTGTCATTACCTCCCGGAGGCCGGAAGTCTGACTGCGGTGGGCAGGGCTGCGGTCCTTGTGGAGAGCCCATCTCCTGGCCTTTTCCAGTGTCTAGAGGCCTGCTGCTTTCCTCGGCTTGTGGCCCTTTCATCCGTCTTCAAAGCTACAATCTCAGGCCAAGTCCGCATGCTGCCTTGTTGCCAGTTTTTACTCTTCTGCCTCCCCTCCCCGCTCCCCCGCTTTAAGGACGCTTGTGATTACGTCGGGCCCACCTGAACAATCTGTGATCATTTCCCTATTTTAAAGTCCGCTCTTTAGCAACCTTCAGTGCTCTTTCCGTGCCACCTGCCACCTGCCACGGTCACAGGTGCTGGGCACCCGGCTGCAGGCACCTTTGCAGGGGCGTTATTCTGCCTCCCAAACCCATTAGTGTGAAGTCTGTGTTCAGAATAATTTCTATGACTACAAAATTGGAACTTGCATTTGGGGACATTTTTACCTCCTCTCAGTTCTCTGGGAATTCCCAGGCTTCTTGGGAATTTTTACTGCAGCATAAAAGGGAAGATGCTGAAAGGAGGACCGGTTCTTGATTAGAATTCAAACGCAGTACAATGATGGGAGTTTGCTTTGAGCAGATCTCAGAGATGTTACTCATCCCGCTGAGGAAACGCGCCATTACTCCTACAGTTTTGTGAACGACAAAATCGCAACACAAACATTAGCAGTCTGTGCTAAATAAATCCCTGCGAAGGAAAGAAACCCTTAATTCAACCAGCTTCTATAAACTTTGGCGTGGGGTGTGTGTGCATGTGTACAAATACCGAGTTGT
Organism: Hipposideros armiger; assembly: GCF_001890085.2. NCBI lineage: Eukaryota > Metazoa > Chordata > Mammalia > Chiroptera > Hipposideridae > Hipposideros > Hipposideros armiger. The sequence goes on from NW_017731351.1 coordinate 6,666,670, forward strand.
CTATGATGTGCAATTGGGACTAAATTCAAAAGCAACGCTAGAAAGCTCAAATTCGGGCTCCCTGCACTTTTTTCCTTCCATTTCCAAAACAACAAGGGTTTCTTCACCAACATAAACGTGACTCAGGTGTCGAGCACAGACATCCTAATGCAGCAGCCTCTTCAGATGGGGCCATGAGTGCTAACGCCTTGGCAGGGAGCTCCAGGTCAGCGCATTTAAACTCCAGGAACTTCCAGAACTTTCTGGGATGAAAATGGAAGTACATGGGGGGGGGGGGGGAGTCTGGGTTATTTCAGGACAGAGCAGAAGGCTCAAAGGCATCGTGAAAATTTAATTCCTAGTCATGATTGCTGGAAAACTCTTATTCTGTGCATTTTAAAATTTGTCATGTTTTATGCAGTTGAAATTATGTTTAAAAGAATTTTTTTAATTAACTTTACTCAGGTCTGGAACAGGCAAGGAGACGGGGAGTTCTGTACGAAAGGAAGTCTCGCCCCAGGGCGCTGACTGGCCCTGCTGGCAGCCAGCCTACCCCCCAGCTGCAAAGGCCCTTGGCTTCCCCTGGGTGGGTGGGAAGGGAAGGGGAGAGGGAAGAAGGCGAGTCCATGTCATCCCTAAGTCAGCCCTGCCCCAGCCAGCAGTGCGGTGCCCAGGTGGCCCTGCCGGGTCCTTAGCCTCCTCCCAATGCCCTTCGCTAACAAGGCGCTTGCCTCACTGTCCTGCACCAGCCTTGGTCCTGATCACCCTGCCCAGCACGGTGCGTTTTAGCTGGCAGTCCTGCTTTTTGCTTTTGTTCTGAGCCAGCCCTTGCCCACCCCACCCCTACTCTGCAGAACGCCAGGGTCCTATTCCTGAAATGTCCCTAGGACCACACGAATCTGACCTCTCCCAGTAGCTGCCTTCCATCCATATCCCTGCCAGGACACACCCATCAGCCCTGGGACATTTTAAAACATACGGAAAAGCACAGCAAATTCTCTATTGCCGCGGTTCTCAAATTTTAGCTTGTGCCAGCCTCACCCAGAGGCCTTGGTAGAACACAGGTTGTTGGGTTCCATCTCCAGAGTTTTCTGATTCAGGAGGTTTGGTGTAGGGCCTGGGAATCTGCATTTCTAACACGTTTCCTAGTGATGTGGCTGCTGCTGGCCCGGGGCCATACTTTGACCGCAACTCATGTATTATATACACATGCGCCCACAGCACCCAGATTTCACAAAGACTCACGTTTTGCTGTAGTGGCATGAGATCCTTTTCTCTTTTATGAGAAATGAAAAATAAATGTTCTCCATACCGTCAATGGCCTCCCTGTGTGTCCCTTCCTGTCTGGTAACCGGCGCCTGCCAGGACTGCCCGGGGTGGAGCTGCCCGCCATCATCAGCAGTGGGATCAGCTCCTCGTCTGCAGCCTGACTGCTTCACTCCCATCTCTCATTTGATCCCATCCTGCCACGCTTCATTTTTCTGTCCCTGCTGAGTCACAGGATATGACAGAAGCTGAATTAGGTTTTTACTGTGAGGAAGATGCCTCTTATCAGGCAGAAGGTGTCCACTCTACTAAGTGAGTTTCAGGTAGAGAGAACCAAGATAGTGAGGCACCCGGAGGAGCCTCCCCGACTGGACTAAGGAGACGGACTCTGGGCCTAGTAATTCAGGAGACTGAAAGTCCTGATGCTTACAGGCAGATTCGCCCAGGATCTGGTGCCTCGCTTCCCATCCAGGACCAACAGGTAAACAGGGTACACTGCACCGAGCGGACCAAATCTCAAGCTGATAATTACGGGCTCTCAACTGGGCTGAGCCAGCACCATAAACATCAGGTTCTAAATGGGTTAGACACAGGAGTGCTCTAATTTGGTTCTCTCATGACTACAGATGTTTATCTAAGTGGCAATTTAAAATCATATAAAATTAAAATGATCTAAATGGAGAAAGGTACTCCAAACTCTCATGCTTCAGTCACTTTCACCTTATTGACAGAACTAACATGAATGAATGCATATATAATTAGACCTGTATTGGCCCCGCGAATAGCACTCCCCTGAAACATGCGTGGAAAGGGCCTTCTCTAGGCTCTCTCTCACTGTCCGTCCTCAGCCCATTCTCTCTAAACCCCTAGCTGAGTTCTCCTGTAAGTTCCCCCTCTCCTGACTCCTTCCCCTTATATAGACCACTTGTCTGGCTCCTCTGAGCTGGCATGGTCACTGTCAGCTGCTGTGTCTGGGTGAGAATGTCTATCCACCACTTCTTCCTCTTCTCTACTGGGAAAACATAGCTTAAGCTAGCTCTCATAAGACCCCAGCCCAGCTCCACTCAGGTGGCTTCCCCACCAAGGAGGTTCCCCAGCTTCCCTATGCTTCTCTAGGCTACCAGGAAATGCGGCGGTCTGTAAAATATACCGGATGGGCCTCCAAGTGCCACAGGAATTTAACTGAGGGAAAAGTTCGTTTTGATCTGACCCTAAATTATTTTAATTAGTGTAAAATCTAATGCAAGCACTGTTTTTACTTGGTATTTCATGTTATTTGCAAGTAACTATTCTTGTGAGATTAGCACAATGTTTTTGGTCCAGTATTTAAATCACAGCCATTAAACAATTCTATCATTAATTATCCCATCAGATAACAAAGAGAAGCATCTAGGCAACAGATTAAACAATAACATTAGAAACACATTTTTAATCTAAACACATACGCACATACACACAGTCTCTCTTAAGGATAAAAATATCATCATAAGAACAACAGCCATAGAGAAGGAAGATTTGGTCATTTGAAATTGAACATTTTAGGTTTTTTCCTTATTTCATTACTAGTGCTATCATTATTTTTCCAGGACAAAACATTGCATTTTGTTAATTACTTAATTTAAGAGGTTGAACTTCTGGGGGAAAAAAAAAGTAAAAATGGAACCTTTACTTAAGTATGGATTTAGTTTCTTACAAATGATGAGAACATTTTGGACTACTTTCAAGACAGAAATGCTGGAAAGTCACAGTTTTTAAAATAGCTATCATATGTGTTTACCTCTTCTTTTTTCCCCCTCCTTTTAAAATTTAGGGTCTGAGCCATATAAAGAGTTAGGAATTCAAAACGCGGTGAGAAAAAAGGAATGCCAATATATGTTTACAATGAATGGCATTGTTTTCCTCCATATTGAATCAGGTTATTTTTTTTTTCCAGAGATGATTTTTACCAAGTGGCCATCCAATACGGCGTGAATTGTCATAACTAAAACATAAAAGTAAATGACCACAATAAACGGACACCTATAAAACAGCCATTGCTGGGGAAATGCAAAACGCTCAAGTGGTTAGACTGGCCATTTTTGGTGCAGGGATATCAAATCATAGGCCGGTGGAATTGAATTAAATACTTTACTGCCACGCAGAGCTGGGCGTATTATTGCTGCAATCAATACACCCGATCACTTTGCCTCAGGGACGCATGGGAAATTCTGTGTCTTCATATTCTGTAGCTAGTCACTAATGAGCTACAGCTTTATTGTCATCCCTGCTGAGATCTTCTCTCTCTTTCTCTTTTTTACTTCCCAGAGTGCAATAAGATCAAATGTTTGAATCAAACATTTTCTAAAGTTTGATGAATATACGCATGTTCTAAATCATGGCTTATAAAATAGGAAATCTCCAATTCATTCATCATTGGGCGCTACATCCTCTCTCTTCTGTATCCCGGGAAGCGTCATATAGAACTTCCCTCCTCCTGTACTCACCACGCCCCCTTCCTCCTCAATTCCTGATTTCACCTGATTTATTAACACATATGATCTTCATTCGCTTGGTATATTGTAAATGCAGTATTTTGTGACTAGAATCCAAAGATAATTCATAAGAATGCATATTTGTACTTCTGATTTTTTTTTCACTTTTCTGTACTAGAAACAAAAGATCCTCTATCAAAGTCAGCATCTGGAGTTAACCAGCACCTATCACACCATAAAACCTGTCCTTGGAGACTCAACAAGAAGAATGGACACGTAGACCCAACCGGAAAACAGGGAACAGTAATTGGGCATAGTATTTTTTATCCTTTCCCTGCCTTTAATCAGGGTTTTATATGATTCCAAACCAATAAGAAACCATTTGTCTTGTTTTCTGAAAGTATCAAGAGAACCCCAATCCATTTGTTCATAGCTACTATGCTGTTTTCAGACACTGTGAAGGGTAAGTTGCACATGCCAAAGCTGATCAATGAATGTGTGCAGGTAATGAAGCCACAAGGCAGGCTATAAGTGCTACATATAGTGAACAGGACATACATACATCTCACCTCTGCCTGAAGGGAGTTGGGAGAAAGGCGAAGCAGAGATGGGAGACATTCCAGGAAAGGTAGTACCCATGAGCCTTTGCAAAGACTCCTGGCACTTTAGATATTGAAAGATTGATGGGCTGTCACCTTGACTGGACCTTTAAGCATGTGGACAACAGGGGTAGGCATGGAGTCTGCCCAGACACTTTGGGGCCAAACCATAGAGGTGAGACTTGAGTTCGTGGCAATAAGAAACCATGGGAGTTTGGCAAAGGACAGTGACACAAGTGGTGCTTAGAAAGATGAATCTGGTGGCAGATTGTTTTCAGGACCTCATTCTGAGATTTAATAACAGGCAAGAAATTCTGTTAGAATTAGCCTATCTTCTTTTTCTTCACATCCGGTCCTTATTGGAGGTGATGAACAGTTGGTTAATATCTTCCGAATAATAACCCCTTCCCAGGCTTGAAAAGGAAGTCTAATTTAAAATTATAAAATTTTAATTGAAGCATAAAGGTGACTTTGACACAATTAGTCAAAGGAGAGGAAGTGGACACTTGCCCATCAATCAGTGGTGGCCCCATAAATTCTGATGCCTAACCATTTGGTTTTTTTCTTACTTTGAGACTCAGCCATTCAACCTACCTCCTCCCAGAGCCTCTCACAGATCCGTTTCTCTCTTATCTCCCTGAATCAGCGGGCTTGGCTTTGAGGGGGAGGCTCCTTGAATTCTCCAAGCTGGCGAGTCACTCTATCATCTGCAGAATTCCTTCTGCCTTCCCATCTTCTGGGTCAAACCATCCCTACTCCAGAAGAGTTTCCTGAATTAGCCCAGTTACATTTGATTATTCCTTCAATTTGTGTCCTCTCAGTTCTTAGTAATAAAAACATTTTCACTTTTCTGCCTAAATTTTTAAGGGAATTATCTATTACACAGAAGGAAAAACATTTGAAAATATAAGCCTATTTCCTTAAGTGACAATAGTTAGTCACCTAAATTGGTTTTTTTCTAAATTGTCTTTTAAAGGTAAATTTTCTGTAATGATATATTGCCTATTTGTTCTGTCTTTTATAACCAAGTCCAATAATATCATTGAAAAACACCATCATTGCAAAGCATCAATCTTTCTGTCCAAATGGATCCTCCCAGTCTTCCCCACTTTGTTTATTAGCAATGGGATATTTCTAGTTGTCCGGCAAAAAATTTGCATCCTTCACTCCTCTCTCTCTCTCTCACCTCCCACATCCATTCTAACAGTTGGCCATACCTCCAACATGTACCCAGAATCTGACCAATTCTAACTGATTCTACTCTTTCTATTCAGATCCATGGCTCCATCACCTCTCGCTTGGATGGTTGCAATCACCCCCTAAATGGTCTCCATGCTTCTACCATGACCTCTTCCACCCACTGTCTTCTCAAAATGGCAGGAAGAGTGACCCTGCCAAAGGGAGTTAGTTCATGTTACTCCTCTCCTCAAAATCGGGCAATGCTCACTTCCTTCTCAGGAATAAAAGCCAAAGTCCTTACAGTATTCCGAATTGTGACTGAGTAAGGTGGCCCTGGTAAAGTGCATCCATTTTCGAATTTGCACTTTCATTTGTCCAGAACTGTTTTGCATATTCAGGACTGAAGGCTGTGTTCCAGAGTTGAGATCCTTAGATAAGTGATGGCTCGATAAGGCGCACCTGTGTATTAATTTGCACTTGATGCACTGCTTTGCAGGATTGCCTGTCATTTTGCTTTTCACCCTCTGCCTCTGCAGTGGACTGCTCTTCCAGTAACCCTTTACCTCGCCACACAGCTCTTCACACAGTCAGTGTTAGCCTGTCTCTGCTCACAAGCAGACCTCGCGCTTTGGAAAAGTAAAGATGAACAACAGGATCAACCACCCAGTGGCCTCTAAGATGCCTATAATGATCAGGTTTATCCATTTGCAAAGCTGTTTCCCCTTCAGATTTCCATCCACAAGAACGCCCTGGCCCCACGCCTGTGGGCCTTCGCCCTCCCCTGCAGCCTCGGCTTCCCTTCTGATTTCCAGGAACAGGAACTTGACTGGTAAGTGGTGGCGCTGTACAAACAAAGGCTCCCTACCAACCCTCCGCAACCCACCTCCACCCCCAAACTCACAGCTAACAACGTCCCACAACTTAAACATCACAGGCCATCCCCAGCCTAAAACCACATTATGGCAAAGTTTTACAAGTGTAAAATCCACACACACTATTAGTCTAGAGTTTTATTCCAGAAAGAGGGCTAAATTGTAAAATTTAAAAAACCTTGAAGGTATGTGTATGTGTGTCTGTGTGCATGGAGGAGGGAGGACACGCTACGGTACAAAGAAAAAAACATGATATCGAAGTTAGGAATTCTAGTTTTTAATCTTGACTTTGATATTAACTTGCTGTGTTATCTATAACATATCCCAATCTCTGCTCTCCATTCGTCAATTACAAAAATCAAAGAATTGAACCACATTAGTGATAGGAAATACGTGTGTACTCCACACGCTCATGCCCATAATAGGTACAACTTACCAATCAAGTATTCTTACCTGCTAGACAAAGATTTGTCATCTTAATCATTATCAATATAACACCCCAGAGGTCATTACCAAGCAATTAAAGACGGATATGAGATAAACACTATTTGTCTTTAATGATCTTTAAGGCCCCTGAATCTATTATTCCCTATTGTCATAGGAATAATAGTTTTCCATGCTAGTTACCAAGACTTATTTATTAAGATAAGTAAGTTACCTTAAAACTTATTGCCTACTAAATATATAATAATATTAATAACAACAGTTATTGAATATTTATAATGTGCCAAGTCATAGATTTTTAATGTATCCATAAATCTGTTATACACATTTAGTCATCAGAACAACCTTGTAAGATGGGTATTTTTATCTTAACTAAGAAATTAAAGTTCAGAGAGGCTGGGTAACTTACTAATGATTACACTTCCACATAGAAAATATTTTTAAATTTCTCATTTCTTATTATAAGATTGGCAACTTGACAACACACTCCAATGACTAGGCACTAGGTAAAAAGAAACTTTCATCCCTTGCTAGTGGAAATGCAAACTGTTATAACCCTTATGAAGGAAAATCTGGTAACAGCTGACAAAACTACATAGGTATTTGTTTTAAAGCCCAGAAATTCAACTCCTTGGAATTTGCCCTTGATATACACTTCCACCAATTCAAAACAACACAGGCACCAGTTTATTCATTATGGCATTATTTGTGGTAGTAAAATATTGTAACAACCTGAATGCCCATTCATGGTTTAACAATGGAGTGAGGGTACCTATGAAACGAATGAGAAAGATCCCTAGAAACCGATATGGAATCATTTCCAAGATATAACATTAGGTGAAAAAAGCAAGAGACAAGAGAAGGTATACAGAATGCTACCTTTTGTGTAAGAAAGAAGGTGAACTAAGTGTATATGTGAATGCCTGTCTATCTTATCTATCACATGTCTTATCTATCTATCTATCTATCTATCTATCTATCTATCTATCTGGTGGGAACACGGTGGAAGGGATTTGAAGAGAGACTGCTGAGTATACTTTTTATACAGTTTTGATTTGTGAAACATGTCAATGTTATGTATTTTAAAAAATTAAACTAAATTTAAAAGTATAAAAAAATCAAGCACAAGTGAAACACAAATAAAAACAAGTGATTTTAGCAGTATGTGAAATTAACAACATATACACATAGAAAAAAATAATTCAAGTAACTTTTAAGCACACTGTGTAGACTGCATACCTTTATAGGATATATAGGACACTGCAAAGAAGTTTACAATTTTAATTACTAGGTTTGTTATTAGTGGTAGCATTGGGGTGTAACTCTGGAACTATTTAGTATGTACCATGTTTCTCTGAAAATAAGAGCTAACCGGAAAATAAGCCCTAGCATGATTTTCAGGGTGCTCGTAATACAAGCCCTACCCCCAAAAAAGCCCCAGTTAAGATTGCCAGCCAGACATGACTGTATTTGAATAAAGATTTTTGTACATGAATAAATGAATAAAATGCGTCTTTTGGAGCAAAAATTAATATAAGACCCGGTCTTATTTTCGGTGAAACACGGTATGTTGGTTAGAGCTAATGAGTAAATATTTTGACATTGTTGGAAACCTCAGTTGATTTTCACTAAAGAAGGAAATACAAAGAACAGGATAAAGAAAAAGAATCCTATAGTGATGGATTTCAATAGTACATATTAGTATAAATGCATGATTTTAAAATACACACACATTTTTTCAGTGAAGGGTCTAGAATTTCTATTGTAATTGTACCCAGAACCCAGACTGTGATCTCTAAAACTCATTCCTAATTAAAAGGAACCAGGTCTCCTTAGAAAAGTGGAAGATTCCAGGTCTGAGGCAAGTAAAGTACAAGTACAAGGTGAACCTGAAACATCTTGTGTCAGAAAGCAACCAGGTGCTCAAAGACTAATAAGGCCACGTGGAAAGGACCCAGGAGCCCGCATGAAATGCCACCTGCTGACCAAATTTAAGACAATTTCAGGATCAAAAAGAAAAATGATGGTAATGGATTATAACACACCGAATTAAAAAAAGAAAGAGAGATCACGAACTTATGGTGCTATGAGAAGAGAAGAGGGAGAGAAAGGAATGGCTCTTCCTTACAGTAGAATGACAGCTAATAAATGTAGAAGGTAAGATTAGAAAAATCACCATTAGGTTGCCGAAGATAAGATGAGAAAATCACCATTTTGTAACACAATATAATAGCAATGTGGTCCAGGTTACTGAGGCACAGAATGTTTACATGATCTCAAATGATTACCTCACAAATTAATTACTAATTATCAAAGAGAAAATGTGACTTTATAATGAAAAGTGCCACTAGTGGGACAGCCTGGCATCACGGCATTCTATGCCTCCTGACCTGATGTGGTAGGGGATACGAGCTATCACCTCACTTTGTTCATGATGGAAAATTTTCATAAAGAATCAGAAGATTCCCGAATGTGGAATCTCCTGGACAGTTGGCCTGGACTCTTCAAAGAATTCAACATTGTGGAAAAAAACCAAGGGAAGTGGAGAACTGTTCTGGATGGAGGGAGCATAATGATGCAGAAAGAGCCAAATTCGATGCATGAACCTTGATTGATACTTGACGGGGTGGGGTGTGGAGCTATAATGGACATTTTTTAGATAATTGGAAAAACTTGAGTATGGGCTGTATGTTGAGTGAAGTCATTGACTTAATGGTGATTTTCTTTGGTGTGATAGCAGTGCTGTGGTTGGTTAGCAAATGTCCTTGTTGTTAGGAGGTGTGTACTGAGGTAGCTTAGAGAAGAAATGTCATGATGTCTGTGCTCTACAATGAAATGCTTTGGCAAAAGGGAAGTGGTATGTGTGTGTGTGTGTGTGTGTGTGTGTGTGTGTGTGTGTGTGTGTGTATACAGGCAGGGGGATGATATTAACACTTAGTAAATCTAGATGAGGAGTGTGGGTTTTTTATTCCATTCTTTCAACTTCTCTGTGGGTCTGAAACATTGCAAAATAAATATGTGTTAAAAGAAATCATACTGCTAGTAAGTAGTAGAAGCTGGATTTAGTTTAGCTCTTACAGTGGTGAAAACTCATGCTCTTTCCCTTAAATCTCATGGTATCAACTCACAGAGCTAATTCATGGGCAAATAAGACACTTTTTTTCCAAATTAGTAATTACTGAAATTTCTACATATGAGCCCTGGGAAATTCAAGCCTGTAAAATGTGATGTTAGCACATAAACACTCTGTGTACCCCGGAGGACACATTTCCTCATTTTATCTTCAATAGGTACTTCAGAAAGGAGCACTTAGCTGCCCTGGGGCCCTGTGACTACCTGAGGTGGAGGCTGAAAACACCCGCTGCAATCCTGTCTTTCTTATTAATACCTCTAGAAAACACCCATTCATCTACTTGCTCCAGCTGAACACTTAATGGACTTGCCTATTTACTGGTTGATGGACAGGAATAAAATAAGATATAATTGTACCCATATCGATATTTAAGAAGTTAGATCCATGTGGAAGTGTGCTGAAAACCAGAGAGCTCAGGTTCCCTGCATAAATGGAATTTGTAGATGAAATCTGCATAAGACGGGGTAACTTGGCACTGAGAAGTCTTCAATCTTCTGGCTAGTCATGGCTTCAGGAAGACATACTCCAAAATTTAAACCTGGGATATGCCTTAGGTCTACAGATGAAAGACAGGATGCCCAGTTAAACTGCGATGTCTGATAAGAAATAACTTTTTAAGTATGTCCCAAAAATTGCATGGGACATACTTATACAAAAAAAAAAAAGAAAATGGCAGCCAATGTGGCCATATGGCTCAGTTGGTTAGAGCGCATACGCTTAATAAGAAGGTTGCCTGTTCGACTCCCACATGAGATGGTGAGTTGTGCCCACCCGCAACTAGATTGAAAATGGCGACTGGACTTGGGGCTGAGCTGCACCCTCCACAGCTAAGATTGAAGGAAAACAACTTGACTTGGAGCTGATGGGTCCTGGGAAAAACACACTGTTCCCCAATAAAGTTAAAAAAATATATATATTCACTGCTTATCTGAAATACAAATACATTCTATATTCTTATTTTCTCAATCTGGAAACCCTAATCATCTTACCAACCTCTGAGGTCTGGGTTAGGAGCTGGGGCTGAGGGAGAAGGGGGATGTAGTTTAGTTGTGCATTGGTTGTGTCTTTGACTAACTTTTCAATTTCTTCCACAGTTATTGGTCTTTTTGGATTTTCTACCTCTTCTTTAATTAATTTCAGTAGTTCGTGTTTTTCTGAGAAATCTACATTTTCATATTTGTTGGCATATAGCTTCTGCCTCACATACAAATGGTCATACACTACAGTTAGAGAGCACAGACTTGAGCCAGGCTGCCATATTTGAATCCCATTCTCACTTACCAGGTAGGTGACCTTGGGTTAATTACTTAACCGCTCCCTGCCTCAGTTTATCTGTAATAGTGGGCTAATAAAATATTTACCTCGTAGGGTTGTCATGAGATTTAAATGAGTTAATATATAGAAAGTACTTAGAATAGCCCCCATATAGAATATAGTAAGTGATACGTGCATTTGTTATTATTTGACTGTGATTTTTAAAATTACCTTTATGTCTGTGATTATATCTTCTTTTAATTCCTGACATGGTATGTTCCTCTCACTTTTGTTAGGAACTTTAGCAAATAGTTGTCTATTTTATTGGTCTTTTCAAAGAACCAGCTCTTGAATTTAATCCATTGGTTCTTTTTAAATTAATTTCTGAATTTATCTTTAGTAATTCTTTTCTCCTTTCCTTTGGTTTATTTTTTTGTTCCTATTTAGTTTTTTGTGGTTAGTACTTAATTCATTTCATTGTTTTTTAATAACACTATGTTTAATAATAACACCATTTTCTTTTGGGTTCTGCTTTACCCCAATTGCACAGAATTCAATGTATTATAATCTCATTATTACCTTTTAAAATAACTTCATCAGTTTTTGTCCTAGTCTCATTCTGTGTAACATAACACAACAACATAAACAGTCTGTAATATCTCCTATTTAAAAAGTTCTTGGCCTTGACTCTCAGTGACCTCACTATTTTTCTGCTCCCACTTATAGCAACATTCCTCCACATAGCTGTTCATATGTATTATTTCCAAGCCCTCACCTTCCATTCTCTATTTCCATCAGGCATTTTAGCCCACTACTACACTGAAAGTACCTTTATCAAAATCATTAGTGACTTTCATCTTGCCAAATCCAGGGGTCATTTATTTTTAGCACGTCCCTTGTGTGCTGAAGCAGAATTTGATCACTCCTGTCCATTCTGAACCTTTCCTTACTGGCTTCCAAGATACCATTTGTCCTGATTTTCCTACTCCTTAGCAACTTCTGGACTACTCATCTCCTTCCCTCCAACGTGGAAGTGACCCAGAGCTTAGTCCTTGGTCTCTAGGTAAGTGGTTTACTTTTCTAATTTATTTTCTTACTTATTCCTCAAACCCACTCTATTAGCTCCTCTTTCTTGAGTAATATCGGAGGCACATCCCATGGTTTTTCATGATTGTCACTAAAGTAGTAATGAAGATGTCATAGTTGGGTATTTAAAATTCCAACGTCATCTAAATAAAAACATCGCTCTCTGTAAGTGCATGGTGGAAAGTTTGCCAACTTAATTGTCTGACCTCATTTATATAAATGATACCACCATTCACTTAGTTACTTGGGCCACAAACCTACAGCTTGTCCTTAATTCTTTTTCACACCAGCTAATCCAATCCATGTCACCTCTCCCTTCCAAATACATTCTGAACCCAACCATTTCTCTCCGCCTTCACTATTCTTGCAGTAGTCCAAACCACCATCAACCCCAGCTAAAATCATCGCTAACTGGTCGCTAAATCACACCCTAACTGGTCTTCTTGCTTCCCCCGCTGCTTTCAGTTTCAGGTTTGTTTTCCATACCAACAGAGCTCTTTAAAAATATAAATCCGGGCCGGCCAAGTGGCGCGATGGTTAAGAACTGGCTTGGGACGCCAGAGGACCCAGGTTCGGATCCCACATATGAGAGCCAGTGACACTGCCCTCCACAGCTAAGATGCTGAACAACAGCTCAACCTGGAGCTGGGCTGCCATGAGTCGCCTACGATGGCGTAGGCTGCAGCCCCTGTGGCAGTGGGTTGCCATGGGCTACCGTGTGTGGCCAGCAGCAGCAGTGAGCAGCCGTCCAGAAGCCGGCGACTGATCTGCCTCCCCCGGGAAGAGCGCAATGATGGTGCCAACTTGGGCCAGTGAAGCAACGTCCTCCACAACTAGACTGAAGAACAAAATGACAGCAACTTGTCTGTTCCCCTTCCCCCAATCCCCCAGCGCTGTTCCCATCCCCCCAATTCCCCAATAAAAATCTTAAAAAATATATATATATATATATATATATATATATATATAAATCCTATAACGTTACTCCCTGTACCACAAAATGTATCAAAAGCTTCCTGTCATATTTAGAATAAAACCTGAGCGCCTGCAAGGGGCTGCGACCTGCCTTCGTCTCCTCTCCAGCCATTCTCCCTTGTTCGCTCGCTCCAGGCACACTCGTCCAACTTGTCCCCACTCAGGGTGTCCCCAGCAGCTTCCTTCCCTCCCGCCCACGCCTTCGCATGGCGTGCTCCTACGTTTTATTGCGTCCCTCTCAGGTGCTAACCCCTCAGAGGGACTTCCTTGCTCACCAGCCCTGTCTACTCACTCTATTTTATTTTCCTACGTTGAATTTTCTTCATTTACCTTTCCTATACAAATAGTTCCTGGCTTATTTGCCTGTTGTTTGCTTTCTTTGTGAGACTATAAAAACTCCCCAGCAACTCTATTCTAGTAGTTTTTAATGCAAATGCAAACAAATTTCTGTATCTATTCTTATTTTTCCCCCTTTCTAATATACTAGAACTTGTTTGTATTTACATTAAAACTACTAGAATAGAACACAGGACACTAAGATGTACTGACTACACATTTTGGCCAAATGCTGAATGGCTGAATGTTAAAAATCCATAGGTGGCTAAGCTCAAGGCTGAGGCCAAATGTCACCATCACAAAATGACCTTCTGGGATATAAGCACAAACTACACTAGTTCTCATGATCTCAAGGTCATAGTTCAACCATCTTCGGGATGATTAAAACAAACTATTCAACGTTATCAGAAATTTATTTGCGCCTTGTTGTAAATGGACTTAGACAGAAACTCAATTTTATGTTGGCAAAGTGTACAGTGAGTATAAACCTGACAAGGAAGGATCTTCATCTTAACTTCATTCACACTTATTTTCTTGGTGCCCTTAATGTAAATGTTTTGAAATTATCTTCAGTTTTTACATTTGTTCATATTACAGGAGGCAAGGGCTACTTCAGGTTCAGCAATTTGCATTCATTTTCGTAGCATGTGTTAATAGTCTCCCTTACTTTCAAGGTTCTAAATTGCCATTTAATCAAGAATGAAATAAAAATAAATGGTAATTATAATTTACTATTACCACAGCTTGTGATATCTATTTTATACCTTTATTTTCAAACTTCCTGAATTATTTTTAAAAATATCTCTCGTATAAACAGCTTGCAGCTGGATTTATTTCAGTCTTAGAGTCTCTTTCTTTTAATAAGCTAGTTGCATTTATAATGTGATTTACTGATTATGTGAAGAATCATTTCTCCAATTTTTACACATGCTTTCTACTTAACACACTCTCTAGTTGGTCTTCCCCCTGCCACCCTCTTGCCTCTTAATTGTATTGATTTAATTTTCTCTGATCCAACTTTTTGCTTCATGTGTTTGAAATTGTTAGAATGATCTGAGACTACATCATATTTGTAAGAAAGAATTAATTAGAAATCACACATTTCTAAAGCCTGATTAGTAAACAGAAAAGAATAGATAGATGTCTTGAGTAGCAGAATAGATGTAACTGAAGAACAAATTAATGAGCTTAAGATCAAGACATCTTCTCCCAGAATGCAGAAAAAGGATAAAAAGATAGTAAACCTGAACAAAAAGAAATAAGTTAAGACTTCTTCTGATATTGTTCTATATCAGTACATGGATAGGTGCTGTCTATATTATAGTCAAGATTCAAATATTCCAGCTTTTGGCCTGGATGGAATTCCAGAAGAATAGAAGAGGGACAGAGTAGTCAAAGGAACAGCAGGGGAAATTTCCAGAATGAAGAGAGACGTGTGTTCTTGTGCTAAAAGAACCCACCAAGGGTCAAGTAGGATTTTTTTTAATTCCAAAATAACACAAAACATCGCTAGCACCAAGAATAAAATTTTTATGTCTAGACATACTATATTGAAGTTTTAGAGCATCAACAAATAGGAGAAAAGCCTAACAACTTCCAGACAGGAAATATGAGAGGGACTAGATGAAGATGGTATCAGATTTCTCATCAGCAGCATTAGGTGTGAGATGACAACAAAACATTTTTTAATACTATTATAATCACGACACAAAAACTGGATAAAAACAGCATGAAAAAGGAAAACACAGTTGACTTTTGAACATGGGTTTCAGTGGGTTGTTTTCAATAAATACCTGTACTGTTTCGTTCTGGGGTTGGAAATCGTAAATGCAGAGGGCCAACTGTATACATTGATCTATGTCATTTTATATAGGGGACATGAACATACATGGGTTATGGTGTCCATGGGTGTCCTGGAACCAATCCCCCATGGATACTGAGAGACAACTTAAGTTTTGGGGAGTGAAAACTTATATGCAGATTTTCAACTTTGTGGGGGGTTGGTGTCTCTAACTTCCACGTTGTTCAAGGGTAAACTGTATAGACCAATTACATTTAAGAACACAGATGCAAAAACTTTAAGCAAAATACACCAAATCAAAATAATACATTACAACTAAACTAAATTTATCCCAGGAATGCAAGAATTATTTAATATTTTTAAAAATCAATAAATGTAATTCAGCATATTATTTTATTGAAGAAAAAGCACTATTTGACTGTTTTTAGTAAATAAGAAAAACTTTTAATAAATTAAAAATAATTAATATTTTAAATTGTTATCAAAATGGAAATAAGAGGGAAATTCCTTAGTAAGGAAAAAAGTATAAAGCAAAAACCTATAAGAAACATTAACCTAAACAATAAAACGTTAGACGTATACCTTCTAAAATCAGGAACAAGACAAACATGACCACAATCACTGCTTCTTCTCAGCACTGTTTTCAGTCAGCAGGACAAAAAAGGAAGTGAAAGATATTAAAAAGGTGTGAGAATGGGAGGAAATGTCTTTTTTTCACAGAGATGAGTGGCTACACAAAAAAACCCAAATAATTTATGTCTTAACATTAATAATAGAGTTTAGAAAGGTGGCTGAGTATAAGATCAAGCATACTAAAATTAATTGTATTTCTATATACCAGCAATACACAGAAATTGTAATAATAAAATAAATATTTAAAAAAAACACATACTATTATAGTAGAAACAAAAAATATAAGGTATCTATGAATAAATATGAGAATAGATGTAAAAGGCCTTTTATAAAGAAAAAAACTTAAACTTTGTTGAAAGATGTTAAGGAAGACCTTGGAAAAGCAAGTTATTACTGCAAAGTTGTTAATTCTAATTTAATCTATAGATTTAATGAGATTTCAATCAAGATCCCAATACTTTTTTTTTAAGGAACTCAGTAATCTTACAGGCAATCACAAGGGCCTAAAAAATAGCCAAGAGACTCCTAAATCAGAACAAAGTAGAGGGATTGGAGCCACCTGATACCCATATATAGATGAAGTTATAGTGATGGATCATGTGGTAAGTGCAGGGAGAGCCAAGCTGACCACTGAAACTGCATAGAAAGCCCAGAAACAGGTCCACACTTACGAGTATATAGAAACTTGATATATGAGAGCAGCGGCATTGTGTGCCACCGAGGAAAGGAAGGGCTATTCAATACATGCTGAGACAATATGTAATCCATATGGAAAAAAGTGAAATGGCGTTTTCTACATTACACTATACACAAAAGCAACACAAGACCCAAAGATACCAGACAGAATCTTTAGAAGAAAATATAGAATATCATTATGCTCCTAAAGAAGATCTTTTAAAATAAGACAAAAAAGGTTACCAACCATAAAAAGTGAGGTTGATGAATTTGAGTACATTAACATTAAGAATTTCCCTTCATCAAAAAAAAAATGATAGTTTTTAAAAATGCCATAAACAGTATTAGCAACACATATAACCAACAAAGGGCTGATATTGAAAGACCTATTTGAAATCACTATGAAAAAACAAGCAAACGAATAGAAGAACAAAGGAAAGACATGAACGGGAATCTCAAAAGAAGAGGAATCATGAAGACTATTAAAATACATGAAAAGACGCTCACTCTTTTGAATAGTAAAGGAAAATGCAAACTCATACCATAAAAGATATATTTCATATGGCATAGACAGGGGAAAATAAAGTAACTCCAAGGGTAGAGAGAATCTGGAACAGGGAGGACCTTTTATACGTTGCTGTAGGAGTTTGAACTGGCACCACCTCTTAGGAAACAACTGGCCTTTCCTAAAACTGTCGGATATGCAATTTCCTGAGCCAGCAGTAGGGAGAGCCTCAGGGGACATCTCTTGCCCACATACACCAGCAGACATGTACAAAAACGTTCATAGCCGCACTGTTACTAAAAGAAAGAAAAAGAAAAGAGTGGGGGAGGGGTAACCCAAAACATAAATGGCAAAAAAAACCAATAAGTCACAGAAAATGTAAGCCCATTCTTATAGTCTCCCAAAAGGCGAAATTAAATAATACGCTGCTTAGAGATATACACACCTATGGCAAAACTGGGGGATGCAAGGGGATGGGATGGTCATTCTTGGCTTACTCATGCGGTCCTGTACAGAAAGCGCTATTAGTTGTATTTTGCTGCTGTGGAGTAGATGGACGGTGACAAGATGAGTGACAAGGAACATCAGGGGTGGTGACTGAGTGCAGAGTCCAAGATTAAATGGGCCAGACTCCGATTTTACACACAGCACCCAAGAGCACTGACAGCCGCCTTCGTCGGCTCAGGCATCGGCTGGGATCCCAGTCTGCTGTTGCCAGAAGGCGAGGGAGCTTTCAAAAAGCTCTGCCGTACCTTTTCTCTGGGGTTGAAACTGGTTTTTAGGAAGATTTTGCCTCTGAGTTTTGAATATATTTAGACTCACACGAAGGCCTTACTGAGACCCTTTGGTGCATTAAAAAAAATCACTGGTGACAGCCCACGGAGGAGGTGGCACTGCTGGTCACACTCGCTTAGAGCAGCACTTTAAAACAGTTTTGTCTGATGGGGTTTATTTTTTTTTCCTTTTTTGCCGTTTGTTTTTAACATTTACATTTTTACACCTTGTTTTCTGTTTTTTATTTAAGATTCATTTATGGGAGGAGGGGATTTTTCATTTTGTTCTGATGGCTTGCTTCTTTGAAACGTGCTTTATAGCAGTTGGGAATTTTACGAGTAGTATGAATACAGTGGAGGGGCCGTGAAGGAGAGTTATAGCGATGTTTACTTACCGCACATCTCTCTATGTTTCAGCTTATGCAGCTCACTTTTCAAAGTCCTGTACATAGAAACATTTTGCTGCATGAAAATTTTGTCAGAGGCACTATATAAGTAAGGACAGTATATATGAGATAACAGTTTGGGGGTATTAGTGGAATTTTTGCCCTGTTCCTATATTCTGTCCTTTTCAAGACCACGTTTTCATTGCCAAGTGTGTGAAAATGTGCACGTTTGGGAAAAGGAGAGAGTAGGGAGAGAAATACTAAAGACTACAATGCAGGGGAAAAAAAACCCTTTTTGTTTCAGGAGCAGGGTCCCAGAGTGACAGCAGAATGGCAAGAATCCTAACACATCCTCCCAGTACTTCCGGCCACTTATGCGTGCGCTGTGTTAAGCCCATTCTAGTCATTAGCATAATTGTTTAAAATCTTAGAGAGAGGCTGAGTGACTTCTCCATGGCTACAGCACTAGTGGCGATCAAGCCAGGACCCAAACCGAGGCCGTCTTACTCCTGAGCCTTCACCAACCTCACGTTAATGTGCTATAGTGGTTTATATTTTCAAATGTGACACCATACATTAGGAAAATTCTCACTTTAACTTAAAATCATGCTTTCGTAGTATTTCTCACTGGCCCCAGAGTTCTATTTCATGATTTACAGCAGTATGGAGGTGTGTGTGTGTGTGTGTGTGTGTGTGTGTGTGTGTGTGTGTNTGTGTGTGTGTGTGTGTGTGTGTGTGTGTGTGTGTGTGTGTGTGTGTGTTGGGGGAAGGGTTCTGTGAAAGCTACCGAGGAAGAGGATGGGAACAGATCAGTCTGTGATGGCCTCCCTCTCAGGAAAGACTCAGAACTTTCTGCGTGGTAGATGGTAGAAGGAGAGAGACAGGTGACAGGCGTCAAGCTCAGTGCTTTGGGGCTCCTAGTAGAGTGAGTGACTAGAGCAGTTATGGAATTGCTTTCTGGGGAGCCCTTCCATTTAAATCTCTATGAGCTCAAGGCCGCGTCTTTGCCCTCCTCCTGTGCCCTCCTCCTGTACGCACAGTATCTAGCCCAGTGCATAACATTTAGTGGGCGCTACCAAGGCCTCTGCCTAACCTTATCCGAGCCTGGGTGCCAGACATCGTTCTAAGCGCGCTACACCTGTTAACTCACTCTAATAAGAAGAGCTCGATAAATATCTTAGGATATCGAATAAACACACAAGAATTGTTTACTTACTATGTTTAGGTAAAATCTGAAACAAGTTAGAAATATAAGTTGAATGAATTTTTGAAGACTGTTCAACTCCATAACTATGCCAAACAACAGACAATACTTGTAGATCACATTCTGGTTTCCTCTTATCAGTACACTTTTTTATTGCTGATAGGTTTTGAGTCTCATTTGTACTCCCTCTGCTCTCTCTGGGAGGTCCCAGCTTTCCTGGACAGGCAACTTGATCTAAGCTGCAAACTGTTTCAATTGCATGAAACCCAGATAAAATTACAGTGACCACCAGGAAACTGAGTTTCCCCACTTTCCGGTGGTGAGTTCATTCCAGTCAGGGATGCCCATGGCCGGAAGAGAGATGGGTATGTAACTGCGCCCTTTATCATCTACGCTGGTTTCAGCCAGTCAGGAGAGAAGTGAGTGCTTTCCCATGTTCTCCTGACTGTGCATCTGCTATTCAAGTGTGTTAGGCACAACTCAAGTCCCTCTTCTACTGCCCTCGGGCCTTATGTCCCCTCATCTCCCCCAAATCCTCCTGAAATCTTTCTCCAAAGCAGGCTGTGTATGGCTCTGCCTCTCATTCCTCTTTGCTAACCTGCATGCACTTTTTCTCATTGTAATGTCATCACTGTGGGGAGTTGGTCCTGCTGGCAGGGTGCCCAGGAATAGTGACTGCATGCCTTCGGTTATGCCTCAGTGGGACCCTCTCTCCTCTGGCAGCGCTGCTGCTAAGTACTTGGACCACTTCCCTCCTGGGGTCACGAGAATGTAAACTTTCTGCACGTTCTCCCTCAACATCTGCTTTTTCACATCTTATTTGTGACCTGAGGACATTCCTCTGAGTTTATTAATTTGGCACATTCTTTTTCTACAAACTAACTAACTTGGATGGATTTCCTTCCTCAAATATGGCATCATAGTCTTTCTCTTTGTATTTCTCCTCTCAGAAATACTGCCCTCTCAATGGTAATCTTAGGAACTTGCTGTTTAAAAGAGTTCACCATGCTTATCATAAAAAATAGAGAGGGAGGGAGGGGTGGAGAGAGAGAGAGAGAGAGAGAGAGAGAGAGAGAGAGAGAGAGAGAAACTAGTAACTTACCCTGCTAGTGTGGGATGCCTACTGATTCTTGATTAAAAAGAAACATTTCCGAAGGGAACGCTGACTTTTGATTGTGATGGGAGCAAATGAAATGGATGGTGACCAGCTGTTTCTTATGGAGACTATGAGACTAAAATTATAAGAAACAAATTAAACTGATGCTTGGAGTGGTTTAGGTTCAATGTGAAGAGAAACTTCCTGTGAATAAAGGATGCAAAAAATTGAATTGGGTTTCTAAGAAAGATAAAATTTTCTGGATGTCTTCCTAAATGGAATAAAGTTGCCCTTGGATAGTTAAAATGATATCCTTTTATTGTTATAATATAATGCCTCAAGATTCTTTCCACTACTGAGATTCTTTTTCCCATTTTTTGGAGAAAACAAAACAAAAAGAAAAATAGACACGATTGCAAAAATGACAAAAGAGCCCTTTTAAATAAAAATAATTACAAGACTATTTCAAAATAATTTAAATTTATGATTTGATACCGGTTCAGTGCAATTAAACAAATATTTTGGGGTATTTACTAATAAGATGAAATAATCAAGACAAACGCCTCATTCCCTATCTACTCAATTTCCTCCCTATCTACGCAATCCACATGGCAGTTTGTGACACGTACTGTTATTAGGGCTTCTGAGGAGTGCTATGATAGAAGAGATTAATTCTTACTGCAGGGAGATTTGGGAAGTCTCCTTGCAGAAACTGGCTTTTGAGCTGGTCCTTGAAGGATGCACAAGACTTTCGTCGGTAGAGTTAGAGCAGAGAAACACTTTCAAGCGTCCTTCTAAGGACACTTTAAAGATCCCATTTAAAGGACTCAGAATTCATTAAGGCCTGGAATTAATAAATGCTTGAGCTGGGTAGAGGGTAGAGTGTGTGGCAAGGGAAGGTGCTGATAATGGAAAAAAAAAAGTCTAAGCAAGAGCATGACACTCCAATTCTTTGGCATCAAAATTCAGAGAGCGAATGATCTTGTAAGAGCAGGATAAGAGTGGAGCTGTGGAAATGCAATGGATATGTTGAGAATGACATATTCAGAGCTCATTCATCTTGGAAAACCCATCTGAGATGAAATATGTAAGAGACACAGCAAACAGTCTCATTGGAAAGCCACGTTTCACTCAGGTGGCCACGTATACCCAGGTTTCTTCATCCCCTCTACCATCCTAGTTTACCCGGCATCCTAGGCTAGTGTCCTCCAAACTTCAGACATCCCTGGGTCACCTTCATCATTTTCACCATATCAATGTCCCAGCTGCACCAATATTCACTTATCTTTAAATTAAATCATTTTTTATTTACAAAGTGGAAACTTTGTCATTACCATAAATAGAAAATTAGTATCATTTGCCATTAACAGATTAAAACCATAAAGTAAATTCAGCTAAAGCAAAATGATATTATTAAATTCTAGCTGAATATCATTGTCTGCCTATGGCTTTGAGCTTGAGGTCAGCTCCCCCTTTGTTGAAAATTTAGGCTGGAATCTGTTAGACGTTAAAGATATTCTAGCATTAAACTGAGAATTTCTTCTCGACCAAAAAGAAGGGTTGAAAGAAATTAAATAGAAGTATGATCCTATGCTATCTAGTGTGGTTAACAAGGACCAACTTCCTTTTTTAATATCTTCTTTGGAATGCATTTCCCATGTGTTAGTCTGTTCCTGTTGCTCAGTATTGTAAAATTATCCTCATTCTAGATACTTGTTTCCTTTAGTTTCTTGTATTTTATGCAAGTGTGGACTTAAGCAACAAAACGCGGATTATAAGTCAAAATGTTTTGGGTTGTAAGTAAAAGAAACAAAAATATTTGAAAAATGGAAAAACTTTATTTCACATCATTGGTTCGCAGGTAGGGTGGCTCCAAGAATGGCTAATTCAAGCAGCTCGATAAGACCCAAGTCCTTCCACCTTTGTGTGCTGCCAGTCTCGGTGTGTTGGCTTTATTTTCAGGCTAATCTCCCTCATGGTTTGATAATGGCTATCACAGTTTCAGGCATCACCGGCAGATATGGCAACATCCGGCAGAACAAACGCCATCTTTTCCTGCGTATCTCTTTTAGCAGTGAATCAACTCTGCCTGAAAGCCACCCCCACCCTAATAGGTTTCCCCTTGTATCTCCTTGGCCAGGATTGTATCACACGTCCACGCTAAGTACTCCATCTGGAGGAGTGAAAGTCCTACAGCCCCACCTGAAACCCGGTGGACAGCCACACTCACCAGAGCAGTGAACTATCTTGGGAGAGGACCCACCAGTCCCGGGTGAGCCACTCAGCTGTCATTTTGAGCACAGACAAGCTCTTTCCACCAAGCCCTACTCAAATTGCAGAATCATGAGTAAATAAGTGATTGTTGCTTAAGGACTCTGACTTTTGGGGTGTAAGGGTTCTGCATCATTCCTGGGCACCCTATCAACCACTAGCAGGACTTGCCCAATCATTATTCCTTTACTCTGCCCAGTTGATGTTAATCTATTCACTTTCTTTTTTCTTTGTATTATAATAAGAACACTTAAGCTGAGGTCTATCCTCTTAACAGATTTTTAAGTGTATAATATAATATTGTTACCTATAGGTACAGTGTTGAGGAGTAGGGGGCAGGTTTCCACACCACCAAGCAATGCTTGCACACTAGCAGATTGTCCTACAATTCAACTCAAGTCTGACACTATCCCCCGGGAGATGACATCAGATTCCACAAGGGCTCAGTCCCATAAGACTGCCCCCCCCCCATCCCACTTCAGATGCCAATTTTAAGTCCAGGTTGTTTGTTACCTGTGTTTTTGACTCATCAGCTACAAATTGGAGATTTCTACAACCCTCTTGTTGGGTTTGATTAATTTGCTACAGTGGCTCACAGAAATCAGGATTCCTAACTAGATTAATGATTTATTATAAAATAATTTAATGCAGGAGCAGCCACATGGAAGAGATGCACAGGGCAAGGCACAAGGAAAGGGCACTTCTCCAGCAGTGCCACTCCAGCAGTGCCACTGTCCCCACATCTGCAGCTATTCACCAACCCGGAAGCGCTCCAAATCCTGTCCTTTGGGTCATTAATAGCACTTTCTTTACCTTCCAATAAAATGAGTAGGGGCTACACACAACTTATTGAATTATTCAAGTTATTTTCATGTTCAACATTTTGGACTAACATATGTCAAAGTGATATGGGTTGATTATTATATTTGAAGCCATTTACCCTTAACATTTGTTTCTAAACTCATAATTTTTGAGAGAGTGCAAATGCTTTCCCACTTGCTTAGCAGTGAAAAACATTTCTGCTCATCTTTGGCCTCTTATAGCAGCTTTGTAGAAAGTAAGACAAAGAGGGCAAACATTTTTAATTAAAGCTAGGAAATGCTTGATGAAGTCAAGGTAAGAATGCCTAAAATATAATGAGGTGATTTGGCCCATCTTAAGTGTAATTGGAAGTTATAAATGCATCCTTAAAATTTACAAAGATATCCATGAATACATTAAAATTAAAAGTTGGTCTTCTGATATTAAAGAATAAATGCATTTTCTGGTTTGAATAAACCAGCTCAGAAGGATTTCTTTGGGACAATTAAGGGAAGATGAATATTATTTGGAAATTAAAATTTTATTAAGGCATAATTGTTACTTTCATAACATATGATAATGAAACTGTGGATTTTAGGAAAATCACCTGTTTTTTCAGGGATGCATAATGAAATATTCAAGGGTGAAATGTCATGGTGTCCACAACTTGTTCTAAAATACTTTAAATTTGTGAAATAAATCTGCCCAAATGGTAAGTAAGCCTTGTTTCCTAAAGAAGATAGGTGTGCGTCTCTATGCCAGTTCTACTAGTTTACCATTAGTTTAACGTTTTTCGTAATACAAGTGAAACCAAAAAGGATACATGTATTACACGCTTGTGTTTCCCTTTCAGGGAATATGATGGAGGCAAGCCAACAAATCCTGAATTATATTTTCAAAACTTGATGATAATCCTGAAAGAAACATCTGCTTTAGAGCCCATAAACTAGGCTTTCCATCAGAAAGGCTCTTTCTAATGCTGATTCAATCCCCTTTATTTATCTTCCTAACTACTGCCCGTAGACACACTTCCCGCAATCAGAATAATTTCCATATTGCTACTGTGAAGCCAAAGGAGCACAAGATTCAAATTTTATTTTACTTAATTTGATGAGTTTCAAATGTGTGCACTTTGATTAAGCAGGCGATTTAGAGAGCAGATAATGGGGCTGCGACAGCCTTCGGAACAGGAAAAGCTCAGTGTAATTGAAGTCAGCTCTCCAGCAGGGAAAGCCTTCCCTGGGTGTGTGATCTGATTGTCTTTGATGTTTGTAAAGCAGTAATACCATTAACAGCATCCCAAACAACACTTAATGAAATTTTAGACTTGCTATACGTGAGGACTCCTCTGTCATCAAACCTGGCTGTTTCTTGTCCAGTTTCTCTCAGGTATACTGGCTCAGCAGGTGGGGAAACCAGGACAGAAATTAGTAAAAGTAGGCAATTACTGACAATTGTCACCTTCAAATTTCAGATCCAACACGCCTGCTTTTCAAAATAATTCTATGTGCTATCCTTGCCTAAGGCTGCGCGGATATCAAGGTGAGAAACTATCTAAAATAGTCAAACTCATTGAGGTAAAGAATAGAATGTGGTTGCCAGGGGCTGTGGGTGGGGCAGGGAGGGAAGTTGCTAATCGGGGATTATAAAGTTTTAGTTATGCCAGCTGAGTAAATTCTACAGATCTGCAGCACTACGACATTGTATCTAAAGGCAACAATACTTCATGGTACACTTAAAATCTGTGAAGACTCTACATCTCACATTGAGTGTTCTTACCACAGTAAAAAGAAAAAAGAAAGTGGATAGATCAACATCAATTGGGCAAGAGTGCAGTTGTAATGATTGGGCAAGTCCTGCTAATGGTTGGTGGTGATGGTCGCTTAATGCACAAGGAATATCTCATTTTTACATTTCCAAAAAATTGCTTATATCACGTTAAATGTAATTTAGAAATATAGCAAATGTTAAGTGCCATTATAGGAATTGAGATTCCAATTACTACTTGTAATTTTATTAACAGTGAGTCAGTAAAGAAATATTGAACTGTGTCTTTAAAAAGCTTTTCAATGAATAATTAACACAGAGAGAGAGAGTCGTCATCCTGACTTCACCGTCATATAAATTTGGAATCTGAAAATTCATGTCTCCCTGGAAATGTCTGAAAACTGGGAGAACAGGCTCTTGCTTTCCATAACTCCCGCCTGACTACTAACCCATAGGCGTGAACTCTATGTAAGTACCAAGGTTAAATCTGTGTCTAAGATTTTACAGGTCTGATGGAAATGGCTTTACTCTGTGTGTATATTTGGAAGAAAGGTCTTCGTTCTTAGGTCAGAACTAAAGATAGGGATGGGGTTGGGTAGAGGAGAGTAGAAATCTATGGCTGACTGATGAGTTAACTATATCCATTAATGAGTCCATAAACTAAAGTTATACTAAAACTAAGCAAGTAATTGTAAGATAGGAAATTAGTAAATGTAGGCAATTACTGACAATTGCCAGTAAAAACAAGACAGGCATTTGGCCAGTTATGAGTCCTACCGGTGGAGTTAAGTCCATTATAATATGGACCCAAGTTGCAGAATTTCAAGAGACACCAGGTATATGAACCTTGTGTTTTCTGCTATTTGTGATCACCTACAATTTTTATTAAAAGCACTTCAAACAGCTCAGTGAATGAAAACCAAGGACATGCTGTTGTTCTAACGTGGCTGCTTGATTTTGAAGTTCAGCAAAGTAGGATGATCTCATCTTGGTCCCCAAATGCATACCATGTTCCCATTTGCTACAACAGGTCGTTTTAAGACCCTGATTCCAAATTCAGTCACAGCAAAGCAGTTCATTTCGAAGTTTCTGAAAATCATTTTTGTTTCCTTCTGTTGAGACTAATTACCTTCTTGTTTTAAAACTTCAGGTTCCACCTGGACTTATTAGCTAAATCACAAAGCAAAAAAATGTAGTATGGATGATGGCTTGTTTTGTCTCCAACTAGAAGACAGAGAGGTTATAAAATCACTTCAGAATTTTCTGATACAATTGCATTCATTTGGGGGCCAACATTATCGAGCCCTTACTACCGTCAAGGGTTGTGCCGGGCTGGCCCTATGGTATTATATATACAGAAACAACAGCCGGAAGGCAGTCTCTGCCCCTCAGCTGACCTACGATATCAGTTCATCGATGTCTTGCACATATTCAAAAGTATACGAATTATACAATAAATTCTCCCAGGCACCTGAAAACAGCAGAAAACTTTGGACTTGAATTTGCACTAGCTTTCTGGCAGCTAAGATGAAAAAAATGGCAGCATAGGTTATTTCTTATTATTTTTTTGTTGTTGTTTTCTGAGAAAAAGGAAGCATTTATGTGCCTCCTCAGTGGCAACATTTTTCCTGGAAATAAATCCTCCTAATCATGAGTAACTTAATGGCCACCATTTATTCAACAAAGGCAGGTTCCACTTTCACCAACATAGAATGAATTTATTTTTGCCATATCAAGTATTTTAAAAGAGATATGGTCAGCCACCATCGTACACAGCAGAAGTGCTGATTTTTAGTCTATTCTGTTGAATAAGTAGCAGGGTCATTTACATCTCAAAAAAATTACAATATACATCCTTTTATTACTAGTGCAAAATATCTTACTTTCTGTTACTCTGCTGGTTTGCAAATCCAAAAAAAGAAAAGCACTCCATTCTTCTGAAAATAGCTAACAGTAAAACATTAAGAAAAATTTGCGAGGAAATATTTTATAACTATTATCTCTAATGTGTTCAAAAGGTTACCCAAGTTTGGTGTCATTTAAAGCTTTTGTTAGATGATTTCCTAACAGGGCACAATGGTTCATAATGACTTTGATAGTTTCTCTTTATTCAAAAGTGGTGCTCTGTATTTTTAAGAATACAGTTCAATTATTATCGAGTAAGCTTAAATTGTATTGGCAAAGACAAACAGTATATTGTGCTATAGAAATACATGTTTTATTTAACAATGCAAGTTCCAAAAATGATCAACAATATAACAATAGCATGATTTTGTGAATTCTATTCTGTGGCTGGCTTTTATAAATTTTTCTTTTTCTGGGGACCTATAGGATAACTGGATAGTCAAATGATTTGCTTGGCTTTGGTGGAAAAAAAAAAAGTTAATGTGAGACTTGCATATGTAGGAAAGTGTTTGAAAACAAAAATTCCTTACTAATTAACTTGAATTTAAGTAATAAGGCTGCATAGACCTATTGATTGAGATACAATTCTATTGAAATGAAGGAATGATAGTTATCATTTATAATTGAGCATTCATTCATTTAGCAAATATTTATTGAGTCCTACTCTAAGCCCAGCACGGTGTAAAGCATGGGGGTTTCATAATGAGTGAAACAGTCTTAACCTCATGGTATTTCAAGTCCAGTGGGAAGACAGACGTTAGTGAAAATATCTCACAAACATGTAATGCCAATTGCAGTAAGTGCTATAAAATCACTTCTCTTGCATGGGAGATGCAATGAGAGTGTGTCATGGGCAGACCGGATGCAATATGGAGGTCATAAATGGTGGCTGGAAAACATCACAATTTAGTAAGCATGTTAGAACACAATAAGAAGAAAAGAGTCTTCTCTTTTAATTTTCATTATTTAATTTTTGGTGGGAGGAAAAGCATCTGACCTGACCATTCCATGATAACCAGTAGGAGAGGTATCCTAAAAATTCCATAAAGGTGAACTCACAGGGTCAAACAAAGGGGTGATGACTGTGTTTGAAGGTGCCGATGAGAATGAGAGAGCGTGTCAGTGGGGCTCAGCCTGAATTTAGCTGCCTCTGAGGAAAATACGGAGAATGGGACAGTGTGTTCCAAATGACTACTTGTCAGTAAAATGTGTACCCGATGCATACTGATTGCGTGTCAGTTGGTAAACTGTTTATCAATCGCCTTTAAGAAGATTGTTTCTCGTGACTGATTTGTGACCCCTCTTGCTCAGTAGATAGCCACCATCATAGCCTCGAATTTAATACGAATTCTAACGTAGTTAGTCCATACAAGCTTTGGATAATAAGGGCCCAAAAGAATACAGCCAGCCCCTTCCTGCAGTCCAGGAGTCCTGTGTTTCCCTTGCTGTCGTTTCCCTATTACTGTAATGTGACTGTCTGCAGAGTGCTGAGCGTATTAGGCAGAGTGCGCTGAAGATAGAGCAGATGCTTTCTGAGAGCTTGTGTGCTCTGAGTTCCTTTCGAAGGTTGCTATTTAATCCCACAAGATGCTAATGCAGCGACGTGAGGCATGCAGAGCGGAGAAAGCCCTTCTCTAGATGGAATGCCAGCTTGCTGTGACTATTGCATTTAATCCTCTTTACTTTTTCAACAATAGACTTCCCACTGAGTGTAAATTTACGTATGGTTTATCCTTTGTTTTATGCAATGACTAGACCACTGGACTCTAGTCCAATGTATGATGTTCTATACATTTGTCCAATCGGACCCTATTTTAGGCAATTTCAGAATATGTGTGCGTCCAGAGCAGGGAAAGGGGGCTGAGCGACTTGGATGGGATTCAATATGGAGGCAGCTGTGTCGATAAACACCACTTGGTACCACTGACTTCATTTCACAGTAACAAGTGTGTTCATTTCCGCTGCCCATTTCCCTACGAAATAAGATTAAATGTTTCCCTCCCCGTCTAACTCTAATCGTGATTACTGTTACTAATCCCCCCCCCCCAATACAGGAATTCTAAATTTAACAAGTGAATTGTAATTCTAAGGAGAGAGAAGAAGCGTGACAGGCATCAGTTAAATGGGGTGACAGTCCCACTCACCTACCTTCTTATACCTAACCTCGATTTCTGCAGCCCCCTGCCACATTCTGCTCAGGCCTAAATGCCCACTCGGCACCCACCACACTATTCATTCGGACTTTTGTGCCTTTGTTCACAGAATTCCCTTTTCCTCTCAGCTTTTAAAAGATTTTTATAATGACACATTTCCAATGTACAGAAGAAAGCAGAAAGTAATATACACAATAAAAATATGTGTGCAGCTACATAAAAATTTGAAGAGGCATTCATATTTGGTCGTGCTTGCTTTGGTCTCCAGCTTTTTGTTTTTTAAGAAAAAAAGTATTGCTCAAAAAGACCTTCCAATTTCTTTCTAACCATTTGTGTTCGTGATTCAAAAAGATCATTTCTTTATTGAGTATCTACTTCATCCAGAGGCTGTGCCAGGGTGTGGAGACGGGGGAGAATAAGCCATGCAGCTTTGTCCTTTAAGAGTTCGTCATACAAAGACCTTCCCAGTTAAATCCTACCTTCCCCCACCAAGGCCATCCTAATAGGAGTCTGACTGGCTCACTTCCCTTCTCCAGACACCTGGGAAGCCTGCCATGGAAATCACACCATTTAAGGTGCGGTACATGGAGACAAATGACCGATGTGGGCTGGGGTGGGCTCGTACTGGCTTCTAAGAGGCCACTGTGAGCCTCTCTTTCCGACTCCGCATTCAGTAACGGCCGTGGTGGGAGCAGTTACAGCACAGAAACCAGCAAACACTACAAATCAGAGGTTTTTGGTTTTAGGAGAGTGGATTTACGAGTACATCACTGCATGTAACACCTTCCTGTCTAAACACAGCTATCTCGTATACTTAAAGTGCTTTTGTCAATAAGTCTTTAATACAAATCCTGTAATCTCCTGAGGGATGGAATCAGGTTTTCTATGACTTCCTTTATCTCCAAAGTGCTGGGCCAACAGTCAGCATTTCTACATAATTGCTGATCGCTTTCAAAGAGCATGTCCATGACTTCTGTCACAGTGGTTCCTTAATGACATCCACTTTGCCCTGCTTTTGTTATTCTGAATTTCAAAACGCTGCCATGTGCAATTACTCTGATGGTTAATTGCTTTCCATCTCCCTGTGAGGTAATTTCATGAAAATATCAAGTACTTGCAGCCCAGAAAGACACTTTCCAGTAAATGATAGTTTCCCTGGCCTTGTACATCACTGGCAATGCTGAGCGCTGTGACACGAGCCACCTGCTCAGTCTGTTTCGCGGTCACACTCTCTGCAGAGCCTGTAACACCCAGCAGGTCCCTTTCAGGGGCCAGGCTCACTGCTGGTCAGTTAGGAAGGATCTGGAGAAAGGGAGGAGCAGGCGTGAGGCAGGTGGCTCCGAGCAGCGAAGGCCCTTAGCAGGGACCTAGGGTCTGTCATGCTGAAACACAGTCAGATGCCAGCAGTCACAGTCATGCCCAGGTTGCCCAGGGCCCTGGCCTTTTTATGTCTTCATTTCTCATTCCTCTATTAGACTGCAAAGATCACTGGAGAGGCGGATGCGCTGCAGATCTCATGCGTGCACACTGTGTTCAGTGCTCCTCACAGGTGTTAGGCAAGGGCAGAGAGTCTGACAGGGCGGGGGTATGTCTGCAGGGAGACCGTCTGTCCTTCCTCAGGGTCCTTTATGAGACCCGAGATAAGTCAATCTTTCTCCTGTTTGGCCTCTGTCTTCAGGAAACCACTCCAGTGTTTAATCACTTTGTCCACTTTTAAACTGAAAGAAAAAATGTTTTTGTTTCCTTTCTCCTAGTCAAATGAAAACAGAGTAGGTTCTGATTATCTCCATATCCTGAGAATTGAGAGTTTCTCACCAGCTTTATTTCCCCTCAGTCATATTTATGGGAGGCGGGAGGAGAGGGAGCAGAGGACGCCGTGTGCCCTGAGATGTGACCGTTTATTTAGGTCTCTGTGACATTAGTAAATGAACCCGCATCCACTTCCTTTCCATGTCCTGCCAGAGTTCCCAACGTCCAGACCATCTGGCTCTCTGTCAATCTGAAGATGTTCCCTGAGATGTACTTTCCTGGCCTCGCCCCTTCCCAGAGGCCTCCATCCGAGGGGAGAAAGCACAGGCCACCGAGTGGTTTTCCCATTTCACTTGTCAATTGGTTTCAAAATTCTCATTCTGGAAAGAAAACACTTAGCACAGGCGATGCTTTTTCTTCGTGTTAATGACAGGTGAGAACATGTGTCCCTCCTGCCACCATAGCCCATGTGACCACGGTGCGCCCCCGACAGGACACACAGAGGCTTTCCCACCCAGCCCCCGAGAGGACAGGCCAGTTCTCACGTCTGGCTCTGCGGAAGCACAAGCCTGCACTGGTATCCCCACTCTCCATAAGTCCCAGCCCTGAGCAGGCCTCACGCTTGGCGTGTCCGTTACTCAGTAACCGAAGTCGATGGTGATCCCACTGACCCATCCGGAACAAGTTTTCCTGGTTTGTCTGGAACAGAGGAAGGAGGCAATATCCACCTCCCTAGGCCACGAATTCACACAGGGGCTAAGGAACATCTTAGGGAAAAAGCCCTGACACTTCCGGTGGTCCGAGTCCAGACATGTCTGCTACAGGCGGGGCCCCAGGAGGCAGGTTAATAGCTGAGGAGGCTGAGGGAGAACTCCCAATGAGGGGGAAAGGAAGCTCGCCAGATAAGCCGGAGTCAGTACCAGCACCCCAGCAGCATCTATGGCATTATTTAATTCAGTAGATGGTTATTGGATGCCTACTGTATGCCAGACCCTGCTCTAAGTATAAACCTTCATTTTGTAGGTTTATCACCTGTGACCAAACCATTTGGGGGCTTGTGTGTGTGCTTCTGGCAGTCAGACAATTATACAATTATGGTTTTAGTAGCCTCAGCACTTTAGAGAAACTATTAAATTTGGTAAATGATAATATTCAAATTGGGTTACTTTTTAATAGTAACAAATGCTACTCGAGAAAGTAGATTAAGAACCCTAAAAATGCTAAAATATCTCAAAAAAGTTATCAATGTAATCTAATAATTTTCACATGGAATGTTATTATTTCAACAAAAATTTGGCATTCTCTTCATTGCCCCCACAGCGGTAACTTGCCACTGTTTTTGGTCAGATGCTTGATTCAGTTGTGTCTGAATCCCTGAACACGTGAAGCATTCTATAAAACTCCATATCCACGTGTTGGTATCACTGTGCTGGCATTTTTCTCGGCACCTCCTCCCCAATAAAGGCGTTGAACATTCAGAACAGGAAATGAAACACTAGTGGGTTTAAAGTGGAAACTCAGGAATCTTGAGTTTTTAACCCTCCCCAAAATTTGATTATCTGATGTTGACTCTCAGTATAAGTAAGCCCTGCAACGATGTGGCAATCACTGTGCATCTGTGGTGCTGTAAATGCCATGCCATTGGAATTGGTCTGCGTCAACTTCCGCTCCTGGGGCCTTCTACCCCAGGAACAGCGTGTGGTGGGCAAGAGGTACAGGAGAACTGATATGTGCCCGTGGGCACCTCCGGGCACATGTGGTCCCAGAGGTCAAAGCTGTAAGAGCAGCAGTGAGCAGAGACCACTCACGCCATATTGCCCATGATGAAGAAATATTATGGATGCTATCAAAGATCTAGAAAACCCTTCCTAAACAGCTGGACAACCCACCTCCTCTGTGGCTATGGGAGCAAACCCACCTGTTGCTGAAAAAATTCTAGTATGGTGATTATGCGAAGAGCCACATAAAGAATTAGATACACAGAAGAGCTGCACAAACTCTCAGCTATGTGATGAATGAGGCTGAGGATCTCATGTAAAACATGGTGACTATCGTGTTGATAACACTGCATCATACATTTGAAATTTGCTAAAAGTAGAACTTCAACGTTCTCACACACAAAAGCAAATAAATATGTGAGGTGATGGATGAGTTAATTAACTACAGAGGGGATCCTTTCCCAGGGTGTACGCACAGCAAATCATTACATTGTACACTTTAAATATCTTACAATTTTATATGTCAATTAGACCTCAATAAAGCTGCAATTTAAAAAACACCTGTATATAATGAAGTTCATTCATGGCTGTAATGTACAATGTCATAATTCCTGATGAAACAAACAAACTGGCAGAAAAGTGGAATTTCTCTTTATAAGGTTCTGGGTAAAAAGGTGAGAATATCTTCTCATCTTCATAGTCAGAGTTCAATGTATCAAAGTGACTTAGCAGATTCTGGGTGGGGGATGGGCAGTGTAAGGATGGAAACTGCAAAATTACTCACCATGTCCCAGTTTCCTGCATCTGAAAACCCTTCCAAGCCCATGTCCTGAGGCTGTGACACGTGCCTCCAGCCCGGAGTTTGCTCCAGTGGCTTAGATGTCGTCAACTTCCGCTGTTCTCTGGGACACCCACAACCTACTCAGGGAAGCCCGATTTCCCCTGAACTATTTCTAGGGTACGTGGATTGGGCTTCCAGACTGCTGACAATAACTTGCCATTCACTCTTGTTTGCCCAGCACATGAGGAACTGCCACCTATGATATTATGTGACAATAACAAATATTCAAAAGAAGAAGAGTAGCATTGGTGATTCTGGCAGCTGGTGGCCTAAAGCCATCCAAGCCTATGGGAATAAACTGACAACATCAAGATGCCAGAGTGGGCAACCGAGGCTCTGGGACAGCCACCGCTGTGAGAGAAGCATTCGCACTGGAACACCGACACCAACCGGTTCCATGGATTACTGAGGACAGCAGCTCTCAACACCGGATGCCAAGGGCAGGCGTCCTCGAGACTGCGTTGCACAAACTCTGCAGCAACATGCAGGAAAATCAACAACACTGGATAGTCTACGACCGACACACAGCAAAGCTCTTGAAAGTTTGGGGAAAATCAGTAAAGGAACTAGGACTGTCATTTTGCACTTCCCCGGTCATATAGCATTTTAAAGGTATTTTACCAGTTTCTCAGGTAGCCTAGCAGCCTTCAACTCTTTCTTAACAGCTGGTGGGCAGCATTGGAGGCAAAGGCGTCCCTCCTGCCACACCCTAGCTCTTTCTTCCTCTGCCCACACTGGTCACATGGCCCTCACGGTGCCTCTCTGGGTGCCCTCCTGGCTCTCCTGATGCTTTGCAAGGTTTTCACATCCAGCCTTTCAACAAGTTGCCACCAAGTTTACACATCCCTCGTTTGAAACCACATTTTTAACATTTTATGTATGCTAGGATTGTTTTGACTACTTTTTTTTGGGTGACAGTTTCTATTTCTTCAAACTTTAAGCATTTTTAGATTTTTTGTTTTTAGTGCGAACTCTTCAAATGACAAATCAGCATACATTTCATAGTTTTTAAATCATCACTAACTAAAATTTAATATTCCTGTTCAAGTATTATAAACCATTTTTGCTAAATCAGTAAATTTTGGTGAATCAGTCATTCAGTGAATTAAATCTTATCTTTCAAAGCATTGCTTTTTGGTAACTTGAGCTACGAAAGCTGGAGGCACTAAGCTAGGTTCATGCTTACACGGAACAAGTTTTAGAGAATATAAATATACATTGACATTTTTTAAGTATATTGGCTACAATAGTATCTCAGATGGAAAACATACACGATTAAAAAAAAAAAAGAAAACATACACTATTAGAAGACATGTGATTAATAAGGCCCTTGAAAGATTTACCACAGCCCCTAACAGAGTTTATTAATAACCTAGAAGGAAGCCCAGGGCTTCGTCTATAGATATTATATTGTGTCTTCATGTAGGAACATTGCTGAACTCTACTGGGCCTTCTGTGCTTCCTATTCATGATGCCTTATAGGAATTTTCATTTCACTGGCTAGGCCACGAGGTTCCCACTTGTTAAGAGTTATAATAGCAATTATTGTTTGTATGGTAATATAATGCATACAACATTTTTTTGCATACCATTATCTCTAGTAATAAGGCAATGAACCAGCTGTATTGCAGTGGATTTTTTTTTATAAAGAGGGAGAATTTTGTATAGTAATGGACAGAAAAATATTTCAATTCTTCAGCTAAAATGTCAACATATTACACATTCACATGTAGAAATTTCAGTTAAGAATTTGTGAGCAATCAACTTAATATTCAAAAAGCCAACCTCACCTCCCCTAAAGCTGGTGCAGCATGGACTTATGCTATTATTACTACTGTGTTTCAACTCTAAGGTAGCCTCTCCGAAGACAGAAGATAACAAATTCAAGGAGAAGGGGTTTAGCTGAGGCCAACGCTGGCATGGAGATATCAGCATGGCTTTCTGATAAAGTCCAGAATCAAAGTGACAGCACAACAAAACTGGGACATCTCTGACTTCATTGATAAGACAAGAAACTCAAGAAACAATGTTTGACTACAAAACCAAGTAATAGCAAGTGTGCATATACCAAATTGTTCTTCTAGTGTTCATGAGGTACAGCTACTGTCCTCAAGATGCCCCAGCCAGCCCTGTCCCATCCAGGATCTGTTCCAATCTATCTGTGGAAACAAGACAAGGAATCGCTGATTGACCAGTGTTGAGCTATATTCAGACTGGAAGGGATTAATATCCTTTCTGAAGTACAGTCAACTCCTCTGATAACACAATGCACAAAACCCCCACTCTGAGTACAATATGTAACTATGACATAAAATGAAGATGCAAAGTCTCTGGACACTGAAAACCAAAATAGCCTCTTAACTATTTTTCCTAAAGTAGGTTATATGAAACCTCTTTTTACAGAGAGATTAATTGGGTACCATAAATAGTATAAAAAAGAAAAAAGTAGTCGCACGTTTCTGTTGTGAAAATTGAAATGTATTCATGACAAAAGGGAAGACTCCAAGTTCTAACCTTCAATTTTTAATGCCGTAGTCATTTTGTAAAAATGTATGATATCTTATGTTACCTAGTGGTGAAGCTAGCTAAGACTTTACTACCAAATGATTACCTGATTAGGCACTATTAAATGGCCTAATTTCCAATATACTTCACTTAGTACGAAGGGTTACTAGTCACATTTTAGCCCGTATAATTTATAAATGATTGATATGACTAAAACTTAGTTCATGTTCTAACTGTGGGAACATGTCTACATGTGATGCAGTGTGAGGACATATTTATTTTAAACGTTGCCAAATACCAGCTTGACCAGCTGAATCCTAAGTTTGAAAAGTTTTATAAATTAAGGATAACAATGCTATCGAAATAGCAAAGTCTATCAAAGCACCGTTCCTTTGCCTTGTGTTTTGAGGTTGTCACTACCTTGTCATTGAAAGGCCACTTCCAAATCCAGTTCCATTTCATACTGCAAGTTTAGAGCTCTTGTCAAATGGGGAGTGGTCAAAGGTATCATGGTGGCAACTGGAAAGCTCCGAGAAGCTGGTTCTACCAGGCTGGGTGCAGTTATGATGCCAAGTAAGGAGAAATATGATTGGACGGAACAGAGCTGCATCTGATTGGCAACTGGAAACCTCTGTCATTTCACGAGTAGGTGGTAACTATTCTGTGTGTAAAGGACAACATGAGATGGGGGAGAATGCAGACAAGGGGGCCAGCTAAGGGACTGTTAGGAACATCTGGGTGAGGTGAGTTATGACGCTGGGCAATGCGGTGACTGTGTAACTTTAAGAAGGCATTAAGGGAACGTATTGAATGAGGTGGCAGCTGGCTGAGTAGGAGGAAAGATGAGGGCAGAACAGAGGCCGCTTCTGTCGTTCTAAGCCACGCAGTTTGGGTACCCTGTTTCAGGAGTCCCAGGAAACTAACACACTGACCTTTAGCGACCTTTATGGGCGACATCGGTGGGCCTCCTTCCCGGTGGAGTTTGGCCAGTGGGAGGTAGCAGTAGGGGTGAGCAGATGGGAAGGGGGGAGCGTGTGCTGGGCTATGGTGACAGCGGCCGAGTTTCTCCACCAAAGGCTGTCCTCTGTCCAGCCCCGTGACTGTGCCCTCCCCTGGCCTCTCCAACCTGGGCGGCCATGGGGCCTGCTGTTGCTAGCTCCAGGGCACTCCCCCAGCCTGGGAGGTCCCAGCCTACGCTTTTGCAAGTAGTCCCCCCGTGAGACTCCTCTCAGTTACCTGTTTGAGGATTCTGCATGGATCCTGAACCATATAAAGAAGAGAACCAGCACTTCCTAAGCACTACATACACACATATACCCAACACATTATAATTTTTAGAACAAGTCTATGGGAACCATGATGAGAAGCCCTCCAGAAAATCCCCTACAAGGGACCTAAAGCCCTATGATATGGACAAGGGAAGAGTTTTCCTGACCCAAGTATCGCCTGTTGTTCTTAAGCCAGGTCTGTACAGCCTCCCGGAGCCCAGGCTGCACTTCTGCCACAAGAACTGGTACCTTCAGCAAAGCCCGCCTTCAAACACCTTTGTTTAGAAATTGTGCTTGTTTGCCTTTATTTCTACAAAAAAGTAGAGGAGAGGAGAATGTATCTCTCAAAGAGAGGCAAAAGCATTTTGTGATTGGCTGTCGCTATGGCCCATCTTTTCTGTTTGGGTCTGCAGGCTACAGGCTATAAGTCATACGAAAAAGCCCTTGGTCATCTTCCCATAAAGGAACCATCCAGCTCCGGATGTCAGAATCAATCATCAGCTGCGACATCCCATCTTCATCTTCAAACAGTGTGCTTCAAACAGAACAGCCACGAGCCAGAGATAGCTGGACACTGAATTGATAAGAAAGAAAGGAAGTCATGTTTATAACTCCTGTCTCGTTATGATTAAACAAATCAATGAATGGCCTGGTCCAAAGAGGGAGGCGGCACCAAGCTTGATATACGCTAAGAAAGAGAGGCGATAATGACAATTATAGTATTAGTTACCTTTGAACACTCACCATGTGCCAGGCTAAGCATGTTAGATACTTATCTCTCCAACACTACTAAAAAGGTATTATTATTATCTCCCGCTACAGGGAAGGAAACTAAAGCTTACAGAGATTAGGTAAAGTGCCCAAAGTCACGTGGCTAGTACGAGTAACTGTTAAGGGCTCACGCACAAGCCCGTAACAGAGACACTGAAACACCACTGTCTCCCCATGACAAATGGGGAGGGAAAGCCCCTGGGTTTCCCCTCAAAGGCTGCAAAACTTAGGGGTAAGGAAATATGTGAGATGCATCAAGAAACAAATAGAATTCCCCTCCAGGTTTGCACTCTGGCTGGAAGGCCCCTATTTTGCCGATGAGGAACCAAGGTTCTCAGAGGTTAAGTCATTTGCTCAAAGTCACATAATTATTAAGTAGTACAACCCAAATTCTTGCCCTCATAAAATGAATACTATGTTTGTAGTGAGTTAAGGCTGAATTTCCATGTTGGAAAGCTTGTGAGTACGTATTAACCTTGGAAATTAAAGTGCTGATCAAAAACAGAGAATGTCTTCCCCAAAAAAGGACTCTGCTACTGTTACCTGAATTAACAAAGCAGACAGAGTGCCCTGGGAGGGCACGTCTTACTCAGGGTAGTCAGGCTTATCCTCTTTCAAAATTGTGTGGAATTGTAATTGGCTAGGTGGAGAAAGATTTGGAAGGACAGATCCTATAGATACAGGATCACACAAGAAGGAAGACACAAAATTGGATTTACTGTGTAGTAACAGCCTGATGGGATCATTACAGGAAAATGACAGTTCAGTGGAATTGAACTAAGGTTCAGATATAGTTTGTTAGTTATACATATCTTAAGATTTAGGTTTGTAAGCTTTATATTATGTATTGATGTGAATTGATAGACAAAGATTTAATAAATCTTTAAAATACAGGAAAAAATTGGGTACATGTATAAAGTGGAATATTACTCTGCCACAAAAAAGAATGAAATCTTACTATTTGTGACAATATGGATGGACTTAGAGGATATTATGCTGAGTGAAATAAATCAGACTGAGAAAGACAAATACCATATGATCTCACTTATATGTGGAATCTAAAGAACAAAATAAATAAACAAACAAAACAGAAACAGACTCATAGATACAGAGAACTGATGGTTACTAGATGGGGGGGGGCGGATGAGAAAGGTGAAGGGATTAAGAAGTACAAACTGGCAGTTACAAAACAGTCATGGGGATGAATTAAAGCATAGGGAATATAGTCAATAATATCGTAATAATTACGTACACTGTCAGGTGGGTAATAAATTTATTGGGGTGATCGCTTTGTAAGGTATATAAATGTCTAATCACTATGTTGTTTTGTACACCTGAAACTAAAAAACATAAAACAAAATGTAGAAAAGGTCATTAATAGTGGCTGTCTAAGGTAGCGATTAAAAAATTAAAAAGACAATATAGCATTATGACGTCGCTGACCATTCTTCTCTAGTTACAGTTATGCCCCTACTGGCCCCATAGAAAGTTTCTTCCATGCCACTAACAGGTTCTCTCGGTGAGTTCTCTCCCACAGAGCCATGCTGGGCAGTTCAGGAGTAACTAAATATCTTAAAAGGAGGATAATCAAACTCTGTAGTTCTCGGACTTTAAAGTGCTTTGAATCACATGGGGGCCTTTAAAACTGACTTCAGGGCCCCACCCCAGACTTTCTGACTCAGGAGGTCTCCACTGAGGCCCGAGAATTTGTGTCTCTAACACAGTGCCAGCTGATGCTGACGATTTGGTCCAGGGGAGACACTTTGATCCCCTCTGATTAACTGTCCGGGCAGGCCGGTTGCCTGAGGTGAGCATCACCCAGGACAGTTTTCTTCTCCTCCATTTATGTTTCCAGAAAGTGCCAGCTTCACATGCATGTTAAGGTTAGAGCCAAGGTTCAAAACTGAAAAAAAAAATGTTTGTGTCTCTGCCCTGACCACAAATGTGGAAGCCAACAAAATTCCATAGGATGAACCTAAAACCAGGGCAAAAACCCACCCATCTAATTTTCCGTTAAGACTTTGGTGGGCTATCTGGATGTGCTGTGTTAGGATTTGCTTGATGAAGACAGAAGTTGTAATGCTGAATAAAATCAAGCGAGAACAGCACTGTTTTCTTCACTTAGTGGCTGACAAAAGTGAGGACTTGAATAGTAGGAGACAATTCACTGTAGGCAGCAGACTAAGGGAATGGTCAAAGGAAGAAATGAAGACAGAGAGGAAGAGGCAGAAGGAGAAAAATTATTCCTTTTTTTCCTATTTTCCTCTGCATGTAAAATGGACATATCACACTTGTATCGAATGTGGAGAAGAGAAAGATTCCTGGTGGTCCTGTTAGCCTATCAACGGATCACA
This sequence comes from Hipposideros armiger, assembly GCF_001890085.2. Lineage (NCBI taxonomy): Eukaryota > Metazoa > Chordata > Mammalia > Chiroptera > Hipposideridae > Hipposideros > Hipposideros armiger. The sequence goes on from NW_017731351.1 coordinate 6,707,440, forward strand.
GAATGTGAGAGCAAAAAGGAATTTCATCTTACAGAAAGGGAAACTGAGGCTCAGAGAGATGAAGCAATCACTGCAAGCTCCTCTGGCTGGTAAGGGGCCACTTACTGGACGTCCTGGGGCTCCGGTCCAGTGCTCTGTCCACCACGCAAATTACAACAGTTCTAAAGACCAGACGCGCCGGGTAAAATGGAAAGAGCCCCAGGCTATGTTTGGGTTCTGGCTGTCCTCCATGGACCAGTCACGCAATCAGTCTCATTTCCGTTTGTTCCATTCTAAAGCAGAATAACACTTCCTGCCCCATTGGGTTGATCAGGGATGGATTGGATGTGATGTCACATTTTCTAAACCGAAATGCACTGCACAGACACTAGTACTCCAATGGCAGATTAGATGTGGCTGATGGGCCCATTGACATTTCTGAGCTAAATGGGAAATTACAGTCAGAAAGGGGCAAAGGTCTCAAGGGAAAAAAAAATTTATCCAAAATAGCCAATAACAAGTAACTCCCAAAAGACTTCTATTTCACTTTTCTGGTGCTGAATGGCATGAGCTTTTCAAAAATAAAAGTCAAAACAAAAATGAACAAACAAAAAGCAGAAAAGACTTAACACGCCATAACACCCAGGCTGTCCTGTAGGCTGGCACTGGCTCAGGGCGGAGACAAGTACACTTTAAGCCTTTGGTACCAGTCACATGCTCCATAGAGGCCTTGCCCTAAGCCTACCTGTCCATGCCCAGTTATCTATCGTCCTGTCTCAGCTGGAAGTTCTAGGTCAGTAATAGCCAGGACTCAACTTTCAAATGGTTTATGGTTCTTGCAATTACCAAGAGACCCCGCAGCTCTGGTTTGGGGATTACACCCTCCATGAGTTATTTAGCAAGACCACAGCCCTTGCAGTTAATGGCAATTGCAGCTGGCAATTGCAGCTGTGTGGCTCCAAGACCCCAGGGCTGCGATGCTGCTGGCCCCAGAATTAACTATGGAGCAGGAGAAGTAATATGGTGACCTCTGTGAAAGACCCAAAATAACCAAGGCTAAGCTGGGATGGGATAAGGGAAACTCTGCCTGAATTAGCACCCATGATATACAGCAAGAAAAACAGGATTACTTGTGTCCACAGCCTATGTTTAGCAGGCTGTGCTCCTTCAAAGCTGGAATGCGTGGCTGTTATTTATAGAAAGTACCGTAAGCACGTCCAGGAGGTTTCTGCGGTAGAAAAAAAGCAAACTATGGCAAGCCACAGAGAGGAGTTTACTGTCAGTGTCAATAAAACAAAACCCGGTGATGGGGGTGTGATGATGCAACTCACCGGGGCCATTTTCTTATTGTCATGTTGGCCACGAGGCTCCGGGAAGCTATGAGGACAGAGGTGCAGGAGGGAAGCACTGATAGTAAATAAAAAATTTTTAAGTTAAAATAAGGATCCTACTCTTCTGGTGTGCCTACTTGACAAGAGATGGGATACCATCAATCTAAATTCTGTTGGGTGGAGGGGAAAAACCTATAAGGGAGAAAGAAGCCATGGAAAGAAATATGAGCACGTAATTTAAGACATTTGCTATCACCTTACTTTTGGCATGTTACCAAGGAAATCATTACCTTTCTTATTCTATAATGTGTTCATTTACTTTCATAAGCAGTTATTGGGCACACACATGCGCTTACCTTTTGTAGGAAAAATGTTATTTCTGTCATTATTTTTCTAGTTTGCATTTCAGAACAATGCCTCTTTAGGTCCCAGGCACGTGTGCTTTGTTTCGGGGGGGGGGTTGGGCGGTCACCGCTGGCCTATGTGGTGCCTTTGAGGGGGTGGAGGCAGCCTCTTGGACACAGGGCGTAGGGTGAGAAGGGAGGGCTGGATTGAGGCTCCCACTTATGTCCCAAGCCAGGTGGCGTTGGGCAGTGCACACCTGTACTTGGCAGCCAAGCTTCATGTAATCAATACGTTCTTTTAATAAACTGTGTGTAAACTAAATATGTGTGGACTCTCTCGCTCTGAGAGATTTTGTAAATTGTCAGGGCTTTATCTTATACTCTGAAACCAAATATTTGCAGCAATTCCATGATGCATTCTTTTCCTAAGGGGAAGAACTGCCTCTAATTCACCTGTTCTACAAATCACGAATAGTCATATTACAGCAATTCTTTAATTATTATAAAATAATTCAATGATGAATTCAATTAAGCTCAGCTTCCTTCCTCTTGTCGAGGGTGGCAAAGAACCTCTACCTGCCCCAGAGTTCCGCAGAATAAAAACTTCATTGTCAGCTATTCTGAGGAATACGTCACACCATAACAAATTGGCTTCCTCCTCCCACTCGGTCAGAAAACCCTCCTTGCAATGTGAAAGTCTTGACAGTCGGCAAGGGAGACTAGAAAACAAGAGTGTTACGGGTGAAGTATTCCAAAATTGTGTTTCAGTCTTTGTCGGTCCTCACCCCTGCCCTCCCTTCCAGGACTGCATCATCTAAGTTTAGAGATGGAGAGGCACGTGCCATGCGCAGAGGCAGAAGACAGAAAGCATTTCCCCTTTCTCTTGGTAAAACTCGGACTTAATGTGTTACGGAGAATTAGCGTTGGCAACGCGGAGAGCTTGAGAAGGACGCGATACCAGGTCTCAGACTTGGCCATCTTGACTGTCTCTCCATCTCTCCTCATGGTTTCTATCTCTCAACCTCTCGGTTTCCACCGACAAGTCAGCTTTTCATTCCCAGACCTACCACTTCATGGGCGCTCTTATCCCAGATGTGTTCTAGCTTCACCACCAGAGGGAGACTGAGACTAGACTCTGGTCGCTGGTTGGCCCAGCTGGAGTTCACCCAGCTGGGCCCAAAGGGCCCCAATCAGCGGCAAGCCAGGCCCCCAGGGCCAATCAGAGGATGCCTGAGGGTGAGGTTTGCAGGTGAAGGGCAGCTCCTACGTGCGTCTGGTTAGAGAAGCGGAAGGAGCACAGCCCACAAGAAAGCTGCATGGTCGTGGACAACTGTGCGCGTGCAGCAAGTGGGAGTTGAGCTGATAGGTTCCTTGTCCGTGTTTACTCAACATGTATTTATTGAAGCCCTCTATGCCAGGTGGGAAACTCAGGGTTGGCAGACACAATTAAGAGTGTTCTAGATTCTAGGGCCCAGTCCAATTTAATGTCAGTTAAGGGCAGGACGCTCAATGATTCAGAGCTTGGGCTCTGAGTTGGCAGACATGAGCTTCAATCTCAGCTTTGTCATGTACTTGGTGTGTGATCTGGGGCAAGTTATTAAATGTCCCTCAGCCTCCATTCTCCTTGCCCTCAAAGCACTTGACCAAAGAGCCTGGCATATAGTAAGCCCTCAATAATCAACAGCTATTATTATTTAAAAACATACCAAGAAGGTCTTATCGTCCCCATTGTGTTAATAAAATGGTGGACTGTCTTCGTGAAGACCAAGTAGAGTTTGGATAAAAATCCATATTGTTTTATTAGGGTGGTGGTGGTGGGGTCTTAGACTCTCTCCCCAGAGCAGTCGCTGTTCTGGCACAGAGTGACAGAGGCCCCTCTGAAAACTAGATCTTACCTCAGAATAATTGTTTCATTCGAGTGGCTCCTTGTCCTGAATTCCTTGTGTGTTGGGGTTTTGTGCCTTTTCCCTGCCCCTTTACAAACGCTTGCCTGCCTGTCGGCCTATGTTTGGACACCCTGCATTCCTGGCTTCCTGGCTTGTTTCTGACTGCTACCTTCACCTGCCTGGCAGCTGCTCCTGGCTCTGCAGGTGACTGGGGCCCACACACATTCACGCCGTTGCTGGGATACCTCATACTGTATAGGGACTCAGCCTGACACAGGAAGAGCAACCTGAGAACAGGGAGGGGGTGGCAGTACGTCAGCAGAAAGGGATGCAGTGTAAGCGAGCCACCGAAGCCCCTCCAAGAAGGGAAGCTACACTCCAAGCGACCGCGGGGAGATCCATTGCAGTGGAGGGGTCCAGTCCAGAAGGGACCCTGAAGGACAAAGGCAAGGACAAAAAAGCCACACGCTGGTGGAAGGGTTATCAGGGATTCACTAAATTTCCAGAAGGCTGGACAATCCCACCCGGAAATGGGCAGGCACCAAGGCAGCTGTGGAAGGCCAGGAAGAAGGAACCGCACCGCTGCCTCCTGATGGGTCAGGGCACCACAGACAAAATGCGCAAAGCGCCTATGTCCCCTTGTTGTGTCCAGAGTCAAACATCCAGGAGAGAGCATCTGATTGGAGGAGCGCGTCCCCTTGATGTCCTGGGGCTCTGTGAGGAAGGAGAAGGTCACCGCAGCTGCCCTGGCAGGGGAAGGCTCTGGGCTCACCACCCACCAGCACCACTCAGTGGGAGAGAAGTAATTCCCCCCAAAAAAGTCAGGGTACTGCTAGGGGAGGGGACTAGATCCCAAGCAAATACCCTCTACAAGTCCCGAAATGTGACGCTTTGGTTATTTCAATACACAAAAAATTAGTTCCATTGATTAGAGGGGAAAAGTCTCCATAAGGCCATCATTTAGGGATTTAAGAATTTTTTCCCCCAGAATCTATTTTTATAATTGTAAATTTTATGTAGAAATATAAATGTAAAACAGATAAAAATCAAAACTACTGGGATGAGAGTGGAGGAGAAAAGTCCCCACACTCAGCTCCACTTTTGACACGGCTGAGATATCACCATGGAAAACCTGTGACTTTGAGAAACAGTTTAAAAGCCTGCTGAAAGTCCTTAAAGGTGGCTATTAAAAAAAAAAGTCAACCACATATTAAAAGGCAATTTTCACATTAGAGTGTCTGGAGAAGGACAATATATGAAGCAATGTATTTACATCCTAATTTTTGTCCTTTCTTCCCGTCAGATGCTAAATTCTGGCTGCTAAGAAATTAAAATGCAAAAATGATAGACTGCCCCCCAAAATGTTTCCTTGCTTTTTAGACATCTGCCCGTATTGCTATGTCATTTCAAGTTATTTCTTGAAAGGCTGGAAAATGTACTCTTCATCATTAATACGTTGCACTCGGGACTTGAAAAGGGTGAGGCTGAATGCTGTGTGATTGTTAGAACCGTGGTTACCAGCACAGACCCATCTCTACACAAGTAGCTTCAATAGGGAAGAAACTAAAGACTGGAGGGCATGAACTCTGCAACTGCAGAGGTTTTCTCTCCTGCTAGACAGGAAAGTTCATGAAATGCAGACGGCTAGCTGGCACTGAGCCCTGCTGAGTGAATGCAGGAGCTCAGACATATCTGCACTATTTAAACCGGCACATTGCAACAGCATTAAAATCGACAGTTAATCATTCTCCAGTTCAAAATGGTTTTCCAGCATCTTCAGATAGGAACTTGTATAAAAAATTTGAATATGTGCTTTCTTCAAGTTCTTAATTTTTACATTTAAAACAGTGATCCCCAAACCCACTTTCTTAACTGCAAAATAAATCATGGCCCCTGAACGATAAAGACTAGTAGCTTCTTCTTCCATCACAATTAGCACAGCAAACAGAGCTGGAGATCACTGTTTAACATCTGGGGTCAGGAAAAAGGAGACACAGGATCATACAGAAGTCTTTGTTGTTATTGTTATTGTTATCGAAAACGTAGACGCACCAAATCCAGCACAGATTGTACGACACCCGCTGGCTTTCATTCCAAATGAGCTAAACATGGGCGAGAGACAATCAGGAGTAGGGGGAATTTCAAAGCGATCTCACATGCAAACCTTTCCTGGGATACTGTTTGGGATACTGTTCAGCATGCATTTTGGGGAGAAGCAGAGGAAAGGCTAATATTAATTAGCCCATGAGGCAAAAAAGCAAATTAAATGTATTTCTGAACAGCTCATTTACATCCAGGAATTAATATGATCCCCTGGGAATTCACTGCTGTACCTGTGAGCCAGGATCACGAGGGTCGAAGTCTTATAGTTAGCCCACGCTAGATTCCTACAGTGGTATTTATAGGACATTTATACGCCTTATGTGACTTCTGACTTTTCATTCCCGGTGTACTACCTACACGGATGGGTGATAATTGCTTGGAGGGCCAAATGGTGATGGTGATGGTGACGATGATGATGGTGGTGATGGTGATGGTGATGGTGATGGTGGTGGTGATGGTGATGATAGTCTTTTCCAGTTGGGAATTTATAATCTAGTTGGGCAAGTAAACACGTACACATGAAAAGCCAAACTACGAAGCAAAGCAGTACATACTCCTAAGGTCTAAATATGACAACAGTAGGTACCCTAGGAGTTAGGAAAAGAGAGGTGTCACCTTGAGTTGTAGTGGTCATCAAAAAGTTTGTGGATCGGGTAGGATTTTATGGGTTTCTACACATGGGTAGGATTTTGATTAGAAAAAAGTAGAGGGAAGAGAGTATCCATTTTTGGCAAGAGCACTCCCATGGATACTCCTGAAGGCTATATTAGGGTAAATAACATCAGCTGCTATAACTTTCCCAAATGTCAGTGGCTTAATGCAGTCAACCTAAATTATTCACAGAGTAGAAGTAGAAACTTCAGTATTGCAAATACAAAAAGTATCATTTCTGCCCATTACATGTAGTAATGAACACGGTGTGTCTGTTTCAGACCAGTTAGGAGCTGGCTTAGCTTGGGCGTTCCCAGAAAACAGGTCCTGGTGTGCAGGTAGTTTTGAGAAATGTCCTCAATGCGGAAGGGTGGGGAACGGAACAGGGTAAAAGAGGGACGGAGGAAAGCCAGTGTGTTGTTTGGATGGTCACCACTGCGGGGAACTGGGGCTTTATGCTGATGGCACCAGCTGTGGAACCGTGTAGAAGCCTCAGGTCTGTCCACCCAAGGGGTGGAAGAGAGAAGCGTTTGATACCCTGTCCATCCACACACACTTCCGGGCTGCAGGTGAGCGGCCCAGCAGGCCCCATAGGCACCTCCCACCTGGAGTATTAAGTGAGAGACGCTCAGAGCATCCTATGCCCGTGCTCCAAGGTCACCCCGTGCCAAGCGGGCTGGCCCAGCAAAGCCGGAGCAAGGGGTGGGCTGATGATGGGAGATGACTGGGCAGTTCCAGCCTTGGGCTAATGAGGCCCAGGCTAGCCCAGAAGGGCTGATGAAAAGGGGACGACCTCATGTCATCCGCAGCTGCACATCTCCCTCCCCTGTCCGTGGAAAGAGCAATAATCCCAGCCTCCACAAGAAAGCAGGGTTTCACTCATGACCTTTCACAGCACATGCTGCTTTAGGAAACCTCTTTAAAAAAGAACTGGAGAAAGAGGGAAGGACTACCAATTTCTCTGAAAAGAAAATCCCGCTGATAAAGCCAGACCAATTTGGGGGTCACGCCCCCCAGTGTTATCACTCAGTCTAGTGTACACTGTGGCTTCCCACAGTGAGTCTCTGGTTAACGCATTTCACTCACTCTTTCTGTAGAATGCTATGATATTTGCCATTACACAGAAAAAAGCAGCTAAAATAGTTATGGCCTGCACTGACCTCCTCCACCCGGCCCACTATAAATGAAATGGGTTTGGCTTGCTCCCACACTCAGACAAATGTTTTTCCCAGATAATCGTCTCTGGCACTGGGTTTCTTCCTTTAGAGAGTTTCTCAGACTGCAATGTTCCATTTTCCAGCCTCCTTCACCCCTGCTGGTTTCCACTGTTCAATACTTTTGACACTGTCGCTATGCTCATAGCGGCAGCCAGTAATGTCATAATTAATAGAGTCAAAGCTTTACTGCAGGTTCCAAAAGGAGGAGGTTGGACATGGAAATGCGGTTCTAGAAGCGTCTTGGTGGAATCATGGCACTCTCTTACGGTTTCCTAAGCACAAGCATCTGTCTAGCTAGGGATGCCTCTATTAAGTGAAAAACCTCAGTTTTTCTGATTGGAAACATTTCCATGCTGAGTCCACGAGACAGAAAATTCCAAGCAAACCGTGCTTCTATAACATACTGCTAATGTAGTCCTTTTTTAAAAAACTGCACTAATACGGGGAATTTTTAAGTCAGTGCTAATACACTGATTCTTTCAAGAAGCTGATAGGTACCAGGTGCTAGGGGCTCAAATTTTAGGACATTCCTGTCCTCAAGGAGCTCACAGTCTAGTGAGGGAGACAGGAAAATAAATAATGACACTCCCAGTGGGAAATGCCACCAGAGGAACGTGGGTCATGGGAAACCCCTCGCTCTGCCGCACGGTGTGTGGGGTGCAGCAGGGGATGGGCACAGGCCGGGAGAAGGCCGGGCCAGGCGGCTGCCATTGCACTGAGTCTGGAGGACGGGAGGGGAAAACACCAGAAGAACAAGGACAGAAGGGCAAAGCGGTGGCTGTGTGGTGGCTTTTTGAAGAGCTGCAAGGGACGGGGCCCTGCTGGGCTGTGGGGTGCCACTGGAGAAGCGCTGAGAGGTGGACACTGATCGTGGAGGGCTCTGCGGAGCCGACTTGACACCTCACACTCTCCCCAGGCACCGCGAAGGCCGTCTGCGGGTTCCAGCTGGAGCGCGACATGACCATGTTTGCATCTTAGACAGGAAACCTTGGTGTGGGGGTGTGGGAAACGGGCTGAGGGCCTGGTGCAGTGCCCGGTCAGCAGGTGACCAGCACCTGAGGAAACCAGTGGTGGTGGGGTGAAGAAAAGAGAGTGCTTCAGAAATCCCTGGGGTGGTAAACTGACTGGTTCCATAACCAGCGGGGGAAAGGACGGGTTTGGGGCGACTGTTTTGGCTCTTTTTTCTCACCTTGCTGGCACCAATGCTCCTTGCTGAAATGGCTGCCTGCTCACCTGCCAATACCTCTCCCGACACGAGCACACAGGTGACAGCGGTGCCGTGTTTGAATAAACGGGTTATAGTCTTACCTTCTGGCATTTGACCTTTGGTGCAGAAGATAAGTTGTTTTGAAGTATCTGGGGGACAGTCATGTTTGCATTAGGATTCTAGAGTCATAACTGGAATTTATATAACTCATTGCCGTTTACAAAGCAGTTTTCCATTTGTCATCTCACTTAGGACTCACGTCAAAGCTCTGGTAGGTAAAGCGAGTGCTCTGACCTTCCCACAGTGCCGATGGGTGACTGTGATGCAAGGGGGGTAAGTGACTCGCCAAAACCCACACAGCTTCTGAGGGCCGACCCAGGAACCCCAGAATACCTCTCTCACTCCGTAACTTTACAGGATCCCACATTAGCTGAGCCTGTAGGGTTTTAGTTTGGAAAGTCATACATTGCTTTTTATTTCTATTTTAAAACTTATCGTATTTATCCAACTTGATTATAATTCTCAAAAGGCTAGGAATTAGGCATTATACCTTTCTCCTTCCACATACACTCACTAGATAGTCAATAACAGCTTGTTATGGATAACAGCGATTTCTTTTAAAACTAAACAGATCCAGGAATTTGGGGCAGCATCTACTTATTTCTACCAAAGGGGAGGGGTGTGGCTCAGCGTGTCAGCCAGCACTGGGGAGCTGACGGGGACCCTGGAAAGGGGTATCCGCTGATGGTGGAGAACATGGGCTTCTGTGTCCTGCAGATGTCTGCTCTCAGTTTCGCGGCAGCATTTGTGACCCTAGGCAAGTTATTGAACACTTCTATGCCTCGATTTCTTCATCTCAAAGAGGGAAAGTAATTAAAGCCATTTAAGATCACTGTGAGGAATGAACAGAAAACCCATGTGAAATCTAAGGCCTGGTACATAGTAAATCTCTTAATATGAGTTAGGAGCTAGTAGTGTGTAAGTGACCCCGATGTCAACCCAAGCCCCCAGCCCGTCACTTGCCCAGAATTTCTGTGCAACCTTGGGCGATATGTCAGACTCAGTTCCTGCTCCACAGTGTTCAGTCTCACCCATGTCTTGTTTCCATTTCCCCGAGTCACACGACCTTAGATGTGGAACTCAGGACATTTCTCCTTGAATTCCAGCTACATCTTCCCCCTCAAAAAAATGAATGCATCTCGACGTATGGCAAATTTTTACAAATGATCCCGAGACATGGCAAGAAGTTTCCATCACAGATTTCTAGAGCAGACAACTTGTACTGTAAGGTGAGGCTTTCTTCTTTGGAAGGCCCTTGGCTGTTCCACCAACTCTAGCTTCCCACCGAGTGGTGAGCGCTGGCTCTGCCTCCCCCTTTTGCGGCCATTAACAACCAAAACGACAATGGCAGCGGTTCTTCCTACTGAGGATGGGGTGGGAGAGAATTCTGCGGCTCCCTCCAAGCTCTGCCCCTCGACTCAGGGTCAAGTCCCCGGTGAATGGCCGCTGGCTCTGGAAGCGGCTGGGGGCCTGCTCCAGGTCTCACTGCCTCGCTCCTCCTCCACAGCCTCTGTGAAGGGAAAGGAGCTACACAGAGATGTAGGGAGACTGACTTCTCCACTGACATGAATTATACCCCCTCTTCCTTATAAGGGAGAACCAGCCACAGTCCGTTTTCGTTTCGGATACATTTTTTTCTCTTAGTAACATGTTATTATTATTGTACACTGTGGTGATGGATGCTGCTTGGTTAATAAGATATAAAAAGGTGATACTGAATGAACAGAGCTTTTTTTAGATATCTCTTCGTTTGGTCAGGACGCTCGCCCCCACCCCAGGCCTTGCCATCCGCAATGACTGTAACATTGCACAACTCCTCAGGTGATCGCTTAAAAAGGAGCTGGGTTTACATGAGGCGCGGGAAAGCGATGCCATAATTTTGTCTCAGATAAACCACCTCTTAAATAGCTAATTTTTCTTCAGCCCTTGGAATAACACATTGTCTTACAATTACATAGTAACTATAAATTACTGCAATGTTTTCAAGTTACCTCTATTTGAAATAATGGATGTCTTGTTATTTTGGGACAAGAAACGAATGTCTTTGTTTTTGTGCCAGTGAAAATGAGGCAAGCTGGAATTCGTGCAGACCTGGAGCTCTGGTTCTTAAAAAGGTGAATCTTTGAACTCGCAGTAAATAAAAAGTTCAGTTAAAAATGTGAAGTATGCCTTCCAGCTACAGGAACTCCACGCATTCAGTATCTGGTAACTAGAAAATTATAATGCAAGCTGTTTAAGAGAAAAGGGTGAAACACGTGTTTGTTTTCTAGCTCATGAACTCAGCTCCCTAACGAAAGTGTCTTTTCTGACAAACAGTCAGAGATGTTGGTATGAACTCAATCAAGTTATGTGACTTTACCTCCGGGCTTTTTAATTGTCATTTTGATGAGCATAATATTGGGTTGTCAGAAAAGTCATGACGTATTTTTTTCTCTGTTTTTCATTGCAAAAATGCATCATGACTTTTCCGACAACCCAATAGATAGCTTCACTCAAGAGTCTTGCTTTGTTATCTCTGTTCTGTTATCATTCATGTATCCGCTGATGGTGGAGAACAGCCCATGTTCTCCACCATCAGCGCAGTTGGTACTACACGCAATGTCTCTGGTTTCAATTTTACTCCTTTGTCAATTTACATTTGAGGATTAGACATGTGTGAATTCACAAACCTCCTTCAGTTTAGAAACAGAATTAGCTTTTGGAATGATTAGACAGAAGACTAAAATCTTAACCCAATCCTCCAAACTTAACTGGTATATTAAGAAAAAAAATCTTAACTTCAAAATGAATTAGTGTTGGATTCAGAATTCTTCATTTTGACTTCTGAATAACATTTGTCTTTTCCTGCAATACTTGCTATGAATAAACTAAAATTTCAACATGAAATCCTTGCACAATAGTGATGCAGGCACTTGTTTTTGTCTGCCTAGAATCTTTCCCCCTATCTCCTTAGACAAAACCCACATCCTCCTTCGGAAAATTCCCCTCCTTTACAATCAGTCTAGGGGACTGGGGTAGGCACCAGGCTGGGCACAGAGACCTGCCCAACCAGAGCACTGCATCTCTCAAGGATGGGCAGAGCCAAGAGGTGGAGAAGCAAAGAGCCTCATCATTTGAGCCTGAGTCCAGCTAGGCGGGAATCCAGTCCACCTTGGAGTCCCTGACTAAGTAAACTTAAGTCAGCTTGAGTTAGGTTTCCTATTACTTACAACAGACAGAGTCCTGACTATAACAGATAGCTTCAGGATATATTTATTTAACAGTATCTCAAGAAAGATTTCCCTTCCGTTTATCTCGGTTTTGCCACTAAGTAAGTTCTTCAAGCTAAATATAAGTCACTTATAGCAGTTGGTAATTTCCAAGGTGACCCAAAAAAGCACATGGAGGACTTACTGCTTCTGCTTCTTGATTGGTAGATTTTACTCACATGTTACCCTCAGGAAATCTTATTTGAAAGTCAAAGTTTCTATTACCAAACCTCTTTCTGAAATCAAGATTTGCATTTCATTTAATATATTGTGCTACTTTGTTTCCTGTTTATAAACTTGCTGTCTATGTGCTTCCCATCTCCTGAGAGAGGGAAACTGGACAGGGATGGAGAAGGATGGGCCTCTTTAGTGGGAAAAATACCTTCCGTAAGCCTTGTCCTCCTGTGCTGCTCTGCGATTTACATTTCTATTTTTCCTGTCCTTGTTTTTACGTACAAATTTATTTTCATGTAAGAATTACTTTGATTACTGAGATATGTAAATTGAGCTGCTTTTAGCTCTCAGAAGAAAACCCCAACTCAACTGACTTAATAAAAAATGTATTACCTCACATACCAAGAAGCCTAAGCAGGAGTGGCTGCATGGCTCCTTCATTCAAGAACTAATTGATGGGTTCCTTCTCTTTCCACTCTCCCCTGTTCAGGAAAGCGTCCCTCATTTAGCAAGATGGGCATTATGGTAACGCTGGGCATTAATACACAGATCCTAACATCTAGAAAAAAGAGAGCTGTTTCTTTTCCTGTGTAGCGTTCCATCAAATGAAATCAGATCCCATTGGCCAAAACTGTATCACGTGTTCATGCCTAAACCAGTTGCAGGCAAAGGGAATGGGGATATACCATTGGCTTAATCCACCCTCCCTAACAGGACGGCCACGTGCGAGAGAAGGAACATCTGAGGATAGCAGCCGGGAAAGGAGCCAAGGCTCTCTCCCAGGATCAGCGTAATGAGTGTACGTCCTCGTCAGCTGCATGGAGCCCAGCCCCAGACGGGCCAGCTCTTCGTTTCATGCATTGCCATCATGGAATTGAGAGAAATTCTGAACAAGGGATGTTGACTGTCTTAGTTCTGACACCTCAGATAACTCTGCCAGGGCCTTGGTAGAGGGTCCTCTTTATCTAGTTCTTTTCCATCTCTCCTTGGAGGAATGAGAAATAAAATCTTGCCGTGCAGAGCTAAAGCATAATTAGGCAAAAGGTGGAAGACAGTAGCTGCCGATATAGGGAGGAAGGTGTCAGCACACATGTGAGCAGTCACAAAGAAAACAGAAGGGACGGAAGACAGAAAGGCGAAAGCAGAAACTGATAAGGAAGAGGCCCACCCTGGAGGGAGCCCAAACAGGCCAACACAGCTCGCTCTCGGGTTATCACCAAACGAGACTGCGTGCTACAGGAGCTGGCCAAGGCAAAAGGGCTCAGCTGTATAGCTGTCTGATAATCCTTATATTTGCTTCTCATTATTTTTGTTTGTTTATCTTAAATCTCTCTTTTAACTGCTTTCTTTCTCAGGCTATTCCTTTTTTCTGCTGTCTCTCCAGTTTTTCTGTTAGAGAGCTACTGTCCTCACCTCAATTATCCAGGACAGTTTCAAGGAGTCTGCCTTACACACATGTGCAAAGGCCTGGTGAGCATAGGGGACATGAGCTGAACAATAATAACCCCCCCCAACCTAACATGGGAGTGGGGCACAGTTATCCACTGTTGCTTAGCACGTGGCTGAGCCCTACACCCGGGAGGGCACACATGCATCTGCCTGGCCTGTCCGTAATGGCCAGTCCCCTCAACTAAGCATACCTTACTTAGCCATCTCGTTAAATAAAATATAGCTCCTGGATATCTGCCAGAAATTGGGAAAGAGGTATTCACTCTTGGCTAGACTTCATTAACTGAAAGATATCAGCCTGAGCTGCTGGCTGCTCCTTCTCTTGTGACTTGGTCAGAGCCTGAGGAGGAGGTCAGCACAGAGCCAGCAGAGCTGAGACGGACGGAGCCAGATGGCTAATGACAGCATTTGAGCATTTGGGTTCAGGTGAGCTCAAACCCAGGCTTGCAATTATGAGAACCAACAGATTCCCTTTTTGGTTTAATTCAATTTGGTTTAATCCAGTTTAATCCAGTCACTTTTAATCAAAAGAGATCTGACTGACACATCACATTGCCACCACCAGACAATATAAATGTGTAAGTAATTTCAGCCACTTTTTAGGAAGAGATGTGTTTTCAAGGAAATTTCGTTTGCTATTTTTCCAACTGTTCAATATCTACTTAGAAAAATAAAGGACAATTGGCAACTGCTGTTGCCAATGTGCCCTCTGCCTGGCCAGGACTAATCAGCCACGGTCCTCAGCTGTGGGAGGGGAGGACGGTTGGCCTTTACAACTCATGGGACAGTACAGTAGAAATTGATGTGGCACCGGGTAAACAGCATATATCAATTGAACGGTGACCAAGTCCAAAGTCCTTAGCTTATACACATGGCAGAAATGTCATCCAACAGTAGAGAAGATGAAAACGACAGAGACTTTAAATCAGATTTATAAAAAAATATATAAAAAAACTATATCATGTTAGGGCTTTTGGAAGAGCTAGGAATGTTTAACACTGATAATTCAATTTTATTCCACCAATATTTGTAAAACATTTCCTTTATACCACAGATTGTTATCAGTGCTGGAGATACGAAAACATACATGACTGGTTCCCAGTCTCAGAACGTTCATAGTTTCATTACATTGTAAACAAGAATAGAAGGCTAGGGATAAAAAGAATAACCATCTTAAAATAATTTAAGGGTTATTATGTGGAAGAAAAAGTGGGTATGACCACTAGGTAAGAGTCAGGACCTGTGAATAAAATATATACCTTATTAAAATTAACTATACACTAAGAATTGTAATTTCCCCAAGATGGAACAGACCACTTTTGACATTAGTGAGTTTTCTGTCATCTGAGCCATTTAAACATCAGCTGAACATATATTTTAAGGAGAATCACATTAGAAAGTAAGTTTGAACCATGTGGGGTTTTTTTAAGGCTCTGCATACCCTGAGAATCTATTCTTCAATGTGCATTAGTTATCTATTACTGGCTAACAAATTACCACAAGCTTAGTGGCTTAAAATAATACTCATAGACTCACAGTTTTTGAGAGTCAGGAATCCAGGTGTGGTTTAGCTGGGTCCTCGGCTTCCTGGTCTCTCACAGGCTTGGCCAGGGTTGGGGCCTCACCTGAGAAGGATCTGGTTGTTGGCAGAATTACGGTTCTTCAAGGGTGGTTGGCCATTGGTCACGCTTGTTTCATCGTAAGGAAACCAACATGGGAACTTGTTTGATCAGAGCCTGTAAGGGAAAAAGTCTGTTGGCAAGACAGAAGTCACTATCTTACGTAACCTAGCCATGGAAGTGACATCCTATTATCTATGCCGTAATTCTACTGGTTAGAAACAAGTCACAGGCCCATCTCACATTCAAGTGAGGTGATTACACAAAGGTATAAATACCAGGAATTAATAGATATAGTGGGGATCTCTGGAGGCCAAGTCACAAACTACTTGTATCACACTATGAATAAATAAAAGAGATGTGTTTGGAGTCTTGAGGAAGTAGGAAAATTGGGGGGAATCAAAGAGTTAAGTCATCTGGTAAAGAATAAAGGGATTGAAAAATAAAATTAAAAATCCAGCCAGGATTTAGCAATCTATGATAAAATATTCTTTAGAACAAAATCTGTTATATTGGAAATTTCTCTCTGACAGAGTTATAATTCTAATACCAAAATCTGACAAATGTAGAACAAAAAGGAAAACTGCAGATCATTCATAAACAGATCAGACCTTAATACTAGCAAAGAGATTAATCAGTGTAGCAGAACAATAAGCACACCTGAGTAAGGCTCTTTCCGGGCATGCAAGGAAGGTTCAATATTACAAACTCTCAGATAATCCCTGATATGGTTCAAAGGAGAAAAACTCCAATCATGATCATCTTTACACATGCCAAAGAGGGGGTGTTAGCATTTAATAAAATTGAGTAACCACTTCTGAATAAAAAATCTTGGTGAAATGGGGATAAAAATATATTTAATAAAATTTTAAAGTGTTAGAACAGTAGCTAATATGGCAGATTTGAGCATTCGATGGTCCCAGTTAACAGCCTCCCTGTATTCATTCCTTTTAAACGTGACTTTGCATCGCTTCCCATCAAGAGATAGAGACTATTTCCCATGTCTGGAATCTCTGTTGGCCTTGTGACTTGTTTAGGCTAAGAGAATACAGCAGAAGTGAACTTGTGCCAGTTTTAAGCCTAGGCCTTAAGCACCCTTGCATGCTTCCACTTCTCTGCTGGCTCTCTTCCTCTACCTTGAGCACAAACTCTGGCTAGCTTGCTGGAAAATGAAGGTCACATGAAGGAGAGCCAAGTGGTGCCAGCCAACCCCCGGAAGCAGGGTTCCTTTACCATCACATGGCTGCCTGCAAACAGGTGAGCAGGCCCAGGGGGAGACCAGCCTAAAATGCCACGATGACTGGCAGTATCATGAACTATATATTGTAAATGGTTGTTTGAA
Source organism: Hipposideros armiger (assembly GCF_001890085.2). NCBI lineage: Eukaryota > Metazoa > Chordata > Mammalia > Chiroptera > Hipposideridae > Hipposideros > Hipposideros armiger. The sequence continues at coordinate 6,724,050 of NW_017731351.1, forward strand.
GCTATTAAGTTCTGAGGTCGTTTGTTATGCAATTAATTTAGCAAGCAAGTCCATGAAAATCCTCAATTGGTTTCCTGGGTTTTGGAAATGATAACTTCTGGCTACTTTATCTGTTCCATTCAAAGGAATGGAAGGAAGAAGGGAGGGGGAAGAAGAGATTTCAGGTTACATCTAATTCACGAGCACATTTCTGAGTGGTGACAAGAAGAAACACAAAATAAAATGATGATTCTATATGGAGAAGAGCTTTTATTATTGATTTTTAGATGTGACTCAGGGAGGCGATACTTTGCTACTGTTCTTATGATGAAGTTATTTCTAAAAAGGCCTTGATACCTTTAAAGGACAATTGACTTGAATGAGAATTTTAGCTCATTTATGCCTTTTTTTCTTACATCTTGAAATATAGCTTCATGATAATTACTCAGGCTTCTTATTCATGTTTTGCTTTTACCAAGATGTTTACTATAAGCTACACTTTAAATCACAGTGGAGACCTTGAATTTCCAAAGACATAACATTATCTTCATCTTTTGGTTCAAAATCCATCTACTTCCGACATGTTCTTATGACAGGTGAGCACTTTCCCCCCTTGTTGTGCAATTAAAATAGAATCCCCATATTTCCATTTCCTTTTGGGAAATTTCCAGCAAATGATGGTATTGGAAGGATGATTTGGGGCACACTATCTCATTACTACTTAATGCTTTTCATTTTTATTACATGCTATTAATTGCTCTGCATTAAATACTACTTTTCCTTTTCTGGTACTGTGCAGGATTTGCTATAAACCAAACTATAAATCAAATATTCAAGATTACCCTTTGAGGATTTGCTCTTCATTTTAACTATTTATGTGCCGTGAGAACTGGACCTTTAATTTAGATTACGCAAAGAACATAAATCTGGGAGAATAAATATTCTGTTAAACAAAGTTATGATTTAGTAATCATTGTGAGCTCTAGCCTCTTGAGGAAGAAATGATACGCTTTGAGGGGTCCTTCATTTAAGTCTCCATAATGTCCTTGAATCCAGCATAACTGAAGGTCAAGAGTAATTTCAAATCAGTTTAGAATCTCTGGGACTGAGATTTCCCTCTGACATTACTTCCAACTCTTGAGTCAAACCTTAAATGAGTGTGCCAAACAAACCTCAGAAGCAAACGTCCTTCCCTCTTTACTTTTTTCTCTGAAGATCTATTTATTTTCCAATTACCTAAGTGTAAGACAGCTCTCTGGAATAACAGCTTTCACATTATATCACTGCTTAGGATTTCTCCCATCTTTTGTCATCTCTGTTTGCTACAATTTTTTCCTGGTCTTTACCTTATAGATATTTATGATCATGATACAGGCCCTATGATAAAGAGTTTATGGTCTTCCCTCAGGAAGGGAAGATATTGACATTACCCTTTTTAAAAACACAACTTTAAAAGGTACTGTTACCTCTATTATCAATAAGAAAGCTTTTAGGTACCCTCCTCTTCATTAATAAAGAGAATTATGCTTTGGAGTCACATTCCAAGCTGAGTTTTCCAGCTTAGAAAATGTATACTCTCTAGCCAATAAATTAAATTCTGAAAAACTGCAAAAAAAAAAAATCCTCATTTGCTTGGCTCTGACTCATTTCTGGCAGGTTCTGACAGTGAGTTGGAAGGACAGTGAAGGTGCAAGGAGCTCCAAACACACTTCTGTTTCCAAGATCATCATTGGAACGCACCATTTTGCTTGGTCAAAGCAGTACTACTGGTAACCCCATAAGATAAAGGAGTCTGTTTCAGGGACATTCTTTTTGCATGTACACTTGATCATCACTTTGTTTTTTGTTTGTTTCATTTTACTACAAATATACTCCCCAAAAGCCTGCAAATCGGGAATCATTTCACCAAGATGGTTGTGTGGAAAATGTAACATGGCGTGAAAAAAATGTCAACTTCTGGGACCAGATTCTGTGACAATGACCCAGTTCCTCTTAATCATGCAGTACTCACACCCAATCACATATCAGTTCCTGTCACGCTCACCTCCATAAACCCTCTTGCTTCTCTACAGAACCCCAATTCACTTCCTTTCCTCTGTTCTATTGCTTTTGGCTCCAATTTCATCTCCCCACTTCCTGTCTTTCTGTTTCTAGTCCATTCTGATTTTTTTTTTTTTTTAGCTGAACCATCCTGCTACCTGTTGGCAGCTCAGCGGCTGCTCAGCTCGGGCTGGACTCGAACCGCTGTTGCTCAGAGCTCAAACTCTAACCAACTGAGCCACTTGGCCAGCCACAAGTCCATTCTGATTTTAATCAGCTTGAGGCCAACTTCAATCTTATCACTTACATGTTTAAACTTCTTTGATTGTTCTCCATTACTGACAAGATAAGATTCAAACCTCTTCCAAGGCATTCACAGCAGGCCTCCACATCGACACTGCTGAGAAGTTTCACTCAGATTCCAACTTCATTCAGCCCTCTCACCTTCACCCATCCTGTGGCAGAGTCACACTGAACCACTCCATCACAGCCATGCCTCCCTGCCCTTCTGCCTCTGGGCTTCCAGTTCCCTTTACCCAAAATATCTTCCCCATCACTTCAAGATGATCACTACCTTTCCTTCACAGGTCAACTCAGGTGCAGCCTCATTCACACAGTCTCCCCGATACCCCCATGTAAATGGAACTGTCTAGCCCACTTCTTCCTCAGCTTGGTGGAAGAAAGAACCAGTTTCCTGTCAATTTTCTGAGGCTCTACCTCACAGAATATCCTTCCCATGCAAGCATCCTGTCTCCATGGTAACTGCAGTAGCCCCAGACAGCTTCCTCAGTCCCGATGGGCAATATTAATTACTCTTATGGGGTGGGGTGAGGGGGGGAGAAAATGTTCTCCATCCACCCTTTCCTGCCACTCTCATCACACTACAGCATAGGGAAAACACCAAGAGTCTAGTAATCCCTGTGCCACACCTCATGTCCTTTATTTGAGAAGCTTTGTCATCTTGGACATGAGAATTGTACCACTCAAACCCGGCAGCCTGCCAGCTAGTGTACTCCAGAAATGAAGAATATAATAACTGAAATTAAGAATATACTGGAAGGAATCAAGAGCAGATTAGATGAAGCACAGGACTGAATCAGAGATTTGGAAAACAAGGTATCAGAAAACACCCAACTGAAACAACAAAAAGAAAAAAAGCATTTTTAAAAAATGAGAATAGTTTAAGGAACCTCAGGAACGATATCAAGCATAACAACATTCACATCATAGGGGTCCAGAAGAAGAAAAGAGAGAGCAAGGGATTGAGAACCTCTGTATCTGAAGAACTAATGGTGGAAAACTTCCTAACCCAGCAAAGGAAATAGGCATACAAGTCCAACAAACAATCCAATTAAAAAATGAGCAGAGGACATGAAGGGACATTTCTCCAAAGAGGACATACAGATGGCCAATAGGCATATGAAAAGATGCTCAACATCACTAATCATCAGAGAAACACAAATTAAAACCACAATGAGTTATCAACTCACACCCATGACAGAATGGCTATCATCAATAAATCAGCAGGGGAGAAAAGGGAACCCTCTTGCACTATTGGTGAGATTGCAGGTTGGTGCAGCCACTATGGAAAACAGTATGGAGTTTCTGCAAAACAATTAAAAATAGAACTACCTTATGACCCAGGAATTCCATACCTGAGTATTTATCCAAAGAAATCCAAAACACTAATTCAAAAAGATATATGCCTCTCTATGCTCACTGCAGCACGATTCACAATAGCCAAGATATGGAGACAACATAAGTGCCTATTAATAGACTACTGGACAAAGAAGAGGTGTACATCTACACAACGGAATATTACTCGGCTATAAAAAAAGAATGAAATCTTACCATTTGTGACAACATGGACCGACCTAGAGGGTATATGCCAAGTGAAATAAGTCAGACAGAGAAAGACAAATACCATATGATCTCACTTGTATGTGAAATCTAAAGAACAAAATAAATGAACAAACAAAACAGAAACGGGCTCATTGATACAGAGAACAAACTGATGGATGCCAGATGGGAGGGCGGCTGAGAGGCTGCATGAGAAAGATGAAGGGATTAAGATGTACAAATTGGCAGTTACAAAATAGTCACAGAGATATAAAGTACAGCATAGGGAACATAGTCAATAATATTGTAATTACTATGTATGGTGCCAGGTAGGTGCTAGACTTCTCAGGGGTATCACTTCGTAAAGTATATAAATGTCTAACCACTATTCTATACACCTGAAATTAATATAAAGTGACACTGAATGTCAAGTGTAATTGAAAATGCTTTAAATGAGTAAAAATAATAAAAATTTAAGGAATGAACAAACAAGAAAAACCTCAAACTGGATTAAACAATAATGAGATTTACCGAACGGCGCAACTGGAAGCTGCAGTAGGATGGGTTTAGGGATGACCTAATCCAGCAGACAGCCCTGCTTCCTGCGATTCTCGTCCACTGACTTCATCCTCAGGGCTGGTGATGGGGTGGCCTGAGAGGTCTGAGCCTCACACCCAGAGATGACAACACCCAGAAGAAGAGTTAGAGCGTCACTGCGGCAAGCATTCTGGAGCAGCGGGCAAAACATTTCCCAGGAGCCCGCGAAAACCTCTCTTCCGGTCTCATTGGTCAAGATGGGGACTGCCATTCCTCAGCCAATCTCTGGGAAGGAGGAGCAAGATTACCTATCACGCTCACCCGCCCTGAATCACGTGGGTTGCACGGGACGTGGGAGTGACAGGGGCATCCGAACAATCGTGGGTTCCTGTTAGGAATGACAGGAAAGAATGCTGAGCAGGCATCCACTCGAGAGGAATTTCATACATGCCTCATAATAGCTGCCTGAACTGGTGATGCGGAAAACATCGCATGCACATTGATTCAAATCTTAGATACTGCAACATTACTCATTAAAAAAAAAAAAAGCTTTTCGAATCTTACCAACATAATATTGAGAGAAAGAAGACAGACATAAAAGAGAATATGTACTGTATGATCCCATTTATATAAAGTTCAAAAAAAGCAACGCTCTGTTGTGTTAGAAATCCGAGGGGTAGCAGGGCAGGAAAGGGGGCTGAAGAGGCCTCCTGGGGTAAGGTTCTGTCCATGATTTATGCTCGTGAGAGCACAAGTTTGATCGGTGAAAATTCATCCAGCTGAAGGCATATGATTTATGTACTTTTTGAAATGTATGTTCTCTCCTTCAATTAAAAGGTTAAAACTAAGAAACGAAATTATAGTGTGAAGAGTTGTGCCTCGTATTACAGACACCAAGATCAACAAAGTCTTGTCAAGATTCGAGGACTTAATTGCTGAGGGGAGGAGTCCTATCAGTCAAGAATCCATTACTGTACGGTGTTAGGGTATTTTCTACGACATTGGGCACCAAATCCAAGGTCAGGGAAGGCTTCCCAGGAAGCATGACATGTACGTTGGAACAAACATAGTATATGGGTCTGAATTTGCCTGGCGAGGGGTGAAGGGGTGCGGTGAGTGTGCAGAGGGGACAGACTAGCTGAGAATAGGTCAGTATGTCTGGGTCTGAGTGAGTATGGAGAAAAGCTCCCATAGAGGCTAGAGAGGTCGGCAGAGGTCTGTTAGGCTCTGCTAAGGAGGTGGACTTGACCCTGAGGGCAAAGGCCCTGCCTTGATTTGTCATCAGTCAAGAACACACCCAGCACCTGTAGTGAGAGGACTTCCAGTCGTGTGTCTAAGAAACTGGAAATAACATCATGAAGACGGTAGCCGGCTTAGATGCAAGGAATCAGTGGGAAGCCACTAGCCTGCAAGTCAGGCCATCTAGATTCTCACCCCATCTTTCCTACAACTTTGGTGTGTACCCTTAGACAACATGGAACCCCCCTGGGGACAGAACACTTAATGAGTAGTTCCCCTACTTAGGCCTGAGGGTAGGGCAATCACATCTGTTTTACCTCACTTAATAATCTTATTTCATAAATATACCTCTATGCCCTTAGCTATTCTTACCTCCACTTTACAGAGGAGGAAGCTGAGCCTCAGAGTGGCATGAGGGACAGAGCTGAGATTCAAACCCAGGGCCTCGGGCCGAGTGGAGCTCTCCCTGCAGGGTGCCACAGAGGAGCAAGTCCCACCTCTTTGGAGCCTTACTCATTTCTCTCGTCTATAAGGTGAAGGGTTTGCCCTTGGTTACTTCCAAGGTCCGTCCTACTCCCTCCTAAAATTCTAGGCCACGATTAGGATGCAAACGCTCCACCCAGAGATTAAATTTTAAAAGTATGTTTTTAACACACACTTTTTTTTTTAAAGATTTTATTGGGGAATTGGGGGAAGGGAACAGCGCTGGGGAATCGAACAAGGGGAACAGATAAGTTGCTGTCCTTTTGTTCTTCAGTCTAGTTGTGGAGGACATCACTTCACTGGCCCATGTTGGTATTATCATTCTGCTCTTCCCGGGTGAGGCAGTCGCTCGCCGGCCTTTGGACGGCCGCTCAGAAAGCTCACGCCTGCTGCCGGCCAGCCCCACTGCAGCCTAGGCCGTCACCAGCAGCTCCCGGCAGCCCAGCTCCAGGTCGAGCTGTTGTTCACCATCTTAGCTGTAGAGGGCACAGCATCACTGGCCCTCATGTGGGATCCGAACTGGGGCCCTGCTGCACAGAGCTGGCGTCCCAAGCCAACTCTTAACCAACACGCCACTTAGCCGGCCCAGAGAATCCCATTTTTTGTTTGTTTGTTTGTTTTATTATTTTTTATTGTGAAATACACATTTTTTAGAATTAGTTTCAGCTGTACAACACAGTACAATAGTTATACTTTTTACCCCTTGAAGTGACAACCCCCTCCCCCAATCCGCTGCCCCACTTCCCCCACCCAATATCATACATATCTATTACAATTCCCTTGACTCCACTCCCACACTATACTCCACATTCCGTGACTATATATATATTCAATTATAGTTGACATACAATATTATACAACATCAGCTTCAGGTGTACAGTGCAGTGATCAAGCCTCAACCCCATCCATGAAGTGGTCTCTCTAGCAAGACAGGTGACCATCTGACACCCTACAAAATATTTACATTATTAATTATATTCCTCGAACTGTCTTTCATATCCCTGTGGCAAATACTATTGACAGAAAGGAGTGTGACAAAGAAAAAAACGTCATTAGAATATTCTCTGTAAGAATGGTGGGCAATGATATAAACAAAGGTTCACATCTAAAGCCAAGGAAATCTCCTTTGGGGAATCGTAGCAAAGCCTGAGAGCTGTGAATGCCTGACGGGGAAAATGAGAGTCAGGCAACCAAAACTGTAATCACGACTCCCACAATGAGTTTCCCTCTCAAAAGGGTTACTGAATGGCCACAATATGCATTCGGGACACGAGGTGAATAAGATATGGTCCTTTAACAGCAAATTGGCAGAAGCTCCAGTGCGCTATCTACCGTCAGGGGTAAAGTCTGCACAAAACGGGGAGTAGTTAATTCTCCCTGGGAGAGGTGAGGCATGGTGGCCAGGGGACGTTTTATACTGGGCTTCAAGGACAGATGAGTTTCTCTGGGCAGAAAAGAAAGTGGGCAAGCTCGCTTCTTGGGAGCAGAGGAGGACGAGGATGAAGGCGATAGCACACACAAAGGCAGCTAGGCACTGGGTGTGGTCACCAACAGTGACAGGCTCGGAGGTGGGAGTGTGGTGAGGGTAGGACAGCAAGCTAGTGAGACGCAGCAGGATGGGAACTGCAAAGGCGACAGGGCCCAGGTCAGTCCAGGCAGATGGCAGACTACAGACTCCGAACGGCTCTCCACCATCATCCTGCCAATTCCTTCATCAATTTAAAAGAGCGTGCTTTCAAAAGAATTACTCAGCTCCCCAGGAATCAAGAGAAAGAGTCTCGGCCAACCCATTCAAGTGACTGGGAGGAGGATGAAGAAGTGGTGCAGGTTTGTAAGGGGATTGGCCGGCCGAGCAACCTTGGGGACGTCGCCTGGCTTTCTTATATCTAATGCCCTCACATGTGAAGTGAGGGTGTGGGCCAGGAGATGTCTAGGGTGCCAGCTGTGTATTCCGGCTGTGACAGCAGAGGGCTTTTCCTCCCAAGGCCCTCAATGTCCACATTGCCCTCTCAGATCTCCGCAAGGCGGGAAGGGCCCTTGAAAGATCACAGTTTCCTATTCTTGTCCTCTGAAAATTTAGAGCCTAAGAAAGTATTCAGGACTTTTTCATTTCCAGGTAAGAATATAACATCAAGAATATTCAGCTGGGGCTGGCCGAGTGGCGCAATGGTTAAGAGCTGGCTTAGGATGCCAGAGAGCCCCGGTTCGGATCCCACGTATGAGGGCCAGTGACACTGCCCTCTACAGCTAAGATGCTGAACAACAGCTCAACCTGGAGCTGGGTTGTCATGAATCGCCAGCGAAGGCGTGGGCTGCAGCCCCTGCTGCAGTGGGTTGCCATGGGCTACCGTGTGCAGCCAGCAGCCAGCATGAGCAGCCTGCAGCCGCAGTGAGCGGCCATCCAGAAGCCGGCGACTGATCTGCCTCACCCGGGAAGAGCGCAATGATGGTGCCAACTTGGGCCAGTGAAGCAACGTCCTCCACAACTAGAATGAAGAACAAAATGACAGCAACTTGTCTGTTCCGCTTCCCCCAATTCCCCAATAAAAATCTTTTAAAAAAAATATTCAGCTGGCTAAAAGCAGCAGAGAAAAAGCAACTGCCATTTCATGAAAAAAAAAATCCTAAATTTACCTCCAATAAAGTGAATAATGTAAACAGTGACTCCCAGAGATTTAAAAAAAAATCACTGAGGTGAATGTTTATCTCTATTCCATCAGTAATTTGATTAGCAGCATTTCTAGCTTGAGGTCTAGAAAATTGCTCAATACATATTATTTTATGAAAATGATCATCTATTCATTTAAATGAGCGATGTGTGTGTTTTAACAGACTTATAAATTACAAAGGCGTGAGTGTGCTGTTAGGAAGTCATCCTTTAGTAAAGATTCTTATTTCAGAGAAATAACTTTCCAGTATTATGGGAAAACAGTGACCTAAAATTTCTGTACAAAAAATACATTACTTGAACATGCATTCATTGGGTAATGCTTATTTTATGCTTATTTTATTTCAAATAAATCATTTTTAGCTTTTAAAAGCTGTTGAAAAGTTGTACCTCCTAAGGAGGCTACTGCTGTTTTTCTTCAGGCTATGTCCCCAGAGAAAGGGACTTATAAATTTTTGAATTTGTTAAATCAATGAGAAAACACACACTCTTCAGCAGTAGCTATGGAAATGTAATTTCAAACACATGTATGTAATTTATTAAAAGAAAACAGGAAGGAAGGAAGGGAGGCAGGAGAGGGAAGAAGACATTTTCATTAGATAAATATAATTCACAAGTGCTATGGGGAAATATTTATCCCTGCATCTTTCTCACTTATCAGGCATGAAGACGTGCCATTAAGACCCTGTCATCACTTTGATTGTACCGCTTTTTAAATTTATCCTATGCTTATCTCCCCTCTGGGGAGAAACACACATCCTTATACAGGGTTTGGAAAGTCTCTCCAGAAGGAAACCTGTGAAAATCTATAGAATGTAACAGAAGTATATGATCCAATCATTATTTGTCTTACCCCCTAGATAACATTCAGGGCAATTTTAACCACCAGCTTCCATTATTATTATAGGCAAGAATACTGATTTTCTTTTGGTGACAAGTAGTGTATTACTTTACAGTGGAATTAGCGTCTCTGAATGACAATAATTCAGTCCGCATCTGTCCCACGGGAAGAATTAACCATCGTGGTTAAATACTGAGGGACAAAAGCAACCAAGGTCAGGGTCCTTATTTGAAATGCATTTGCGTGCTCTCAGTTCCACCCTCTTTATTCCGCCACTTCCATGACGGACACGAAGCATCGTGCTTCGTGTTTTTGTGCAAGTGCACTTCTATATACCTCTCAAGAAGTAGCCCTTGATGCCTTTCGGCCGGAACCACCATCTTCCAGTAATTCGCCATAATGACTAACGCAAAGGGACAGAAGAGAGGCCTTCTCTATGTTCTCTACGCCTTTTAGAAAACATGGGGTTGTTCCTGTGGCCACGTACATGCAAATCTACAAGAAAGGTGACATACTGTAGACATCAAGGGAATGGGCGCTGCTCAAAAAGGAATGCCCCACCAATGTCACCACGGCAAAACTGGAAGGGTCTACAGTGTCTCCCCGTGTGCGGCTGGCATTGTTGTAAACAAACAAGGGGGAGGGTCTTGTCAAGAGAATTAATGTTCGTATTGAGCATATTAACACTCCAAGAGCCGAGATAGCTTCCTAAACAGGTGAAGGAAACTAATCAAAAAAGAAGGAAGCCAAAGAGAAAGGTGCCTGGGTTCAACTGAAGGGCCAGCCTGCCCCACCTAGAGAAGCACAGTGTGTGAGAACCCAAGGGAAGGGGCTGAGCTGCTGGAGCCCAGTCCTTATGAATTCATGACAAGATAGATGTAAAAACAGAAAAGATTTCTGTACTGTTAAAAAAACAGAGAGTGGGCCGGCCGAGTGGCTCAGTTGGTTAAGAGCTCACTCAAGAGTGTGAGCTCTGAGCAACAGCGGTTCGATGCCCGGCCCGAGCTGAGCAGCCGCTGATCTACCAACAGGTGGCCAGATGGCTCAGCAAAAAAAAAAAAAAAAAAAAAAAAAAAAAAAAAAAAAAAGGAGAGAGAGAGGGAAAGAAAAGGAATAGCTATTGACTGAATGGCTGATTAACTTACCACACTCTTCCTTCTGTGCCTTAGAAAACATAATACGTCAAGAGTTCCAGAATAAAAAGAGATGACTTCTTTTCTCCCCTGTCTTTTAATCCACATTAGGAAATAGGGAAGGAAGAAAATTTTACATGTTATATCTAAACTGAAATCTCAGACAAAGGGTAGGAATTGAAATGACAGCTGTGTATTGTAAAGTTCTTCCGTGTTCCTAGGTGGCTTGCAGTCAAGGAACTAGGAAGTTTCAGAAGTGTGCTTTGGTAAATGGCACTGAAATTGAATTCAAGAACAAGATTATTTACAAATGATGGGGTCGTCCAGGAAACACAACTAGGTTTACATACCAGTTGGAGAGAAAAAGGCATGAGTTGGTTCAAGACACACTGTGTCAGATTAAACATAGGAATGTTAAACAGAGAAGTGATTCTTCTCATAGTAATATTTGTTGATATAATCAGCTAGGTGTTTATCACCTTTCTGTGGTTGACTTGACTTGTCATTTAAACCTTACTGATTTTTTTAACATTTTGTATTTTTACATCCAGTTCCTCTAAAACATGGCTGGAAGTTCCGTGACTACAAGAAAGAATGTCTTTAAAATATCTTCCTACAATGTCTCGCACTAGGTTGGTGTTCAAAAAATATCAGTTGGTTTGGATAACAAAATTAAGCAAAAACTGATTTTAATTTGAGCAATTCAGTTTTTTTTTCTATTTAGAGAGGTAACACATAATGCATAAAATTTGAAAAACAGAAAAGCTAAAGGAAAATTTAAGTCATCACAAATCATTCCTCATGCTCCTTCTATCCCCAGGGAATAGGTAAAAATTCTTATAATCTCTTTGCTCTGTTGGTTTGTAGGGGAGAAAATGGTACAAAGCTATACATAAGGTTCAATAGACAATTTTTACTTGACGTATATCATGAACTTTTCCCCATACCAATCAATATTCGACATGACTTTTGTGCCAGCATAGTATTCTATTGTATGAGAGCACCATAATTACTTTACCAAAATCCTATTGTTTCTAAGTTTTTTCATTATAAATTATCCTACTGTGAATATCCATGTTCATAGCATATAAAATACACATAGCAATTAATAATCAAATAATTGAGCTCTGATAAGGAAGAATGTTTGATTAACAGACAAAGAATTAAATGAGTTTGTACAATCATGTATTTCATATTTTACATTTTCACATAAAAAATTAGTAATCTCTTGAGTTTTGAAGTGTGACTAAGAAATAAGATACTAAGATTTTACAGAAAATAATGTATGCCTTGATAAAGTGACTAGTATCTTTTTATAGAATATAAAATGATTAGATAATAAAGCCTTAAATCATTTAACAGTGGAGAAAACAAAAGGCTTAGCATTTATTTTCTGCACCATTTACCTTATGGAGAAATTCTTGCTAATTCAGAAAACCTTGAAGACATGTACATTATAGATAAATTATATAAATACTGAATACAATGATACATGATCATTGATCAATTTCAATCCTGACTTGTGTCACATTAAAAAAAATCTATGTGGCTTTTTTTAAAAAAAATCCTTAAATTCTAGATTATGATTACATATTTATTTAATTGTAAAGTATAAGATTGAGACCATCTGTTACAGTCCAACATCAGCTTTTTTTTTTACCATTCCATTGCTAACACAGATGATGAAAAAAACTAAAAAATACCTCAGAATATGCCACTTAAAGGAATCAGATCATGGACTATTTATTTCTACTTCTTTTCATTGGTTGGGCATCGTGTAGCTGGTGACCTTTATTTTTTTAGCCCAAAATCTTTTATAGGAGGTGAAACATCAGATTATTAAATAAAGAAAGGCTTTGGGGGAAAGAATTATTCTTAAGATTACCAGCCTGTTATCTAATTTGATCCCTGGCAAAGGTAGCTTTATACCTTAAATACGGGCCAACAAATAAAAGAGCAATAAATGAAAGTAGCAAGAGGAAAAGAAACAGCATGGATTTAGGCCATGGGATGGAGAGATTCACAAAGAATCTAGGACTTCTGCTTTGAAGAATTCACAATGTTCTCAGAACTAAAAATTTTAATCTAGCCCTGTACATGCACCCATTTATTGCTTAACAAGGACGTAAAAACTATCCAAGTTTAGAGAGGGTGCTGTTTAGATGAAACACATTGAAGAAGTGTCTAAGTCCACACCATCACCCTCCCTCTCACCCCACCACCATCTTTATCAGTTTACAGCATTACCTATAACAAAAGAACGTTCTGGACAGAATCAAAGTCCCCCAGCATTTATTGAGTGCTAGGCTGCCTTCCATCATCCTAGCCCTCATCCTCAAGAGTAACACCCTGAAGGGAAACGATTTGTCAAACCAAGAGTGGCTAGTCACAAATAGCACATATTTAAATGTATGTTTCCTATCACTGTATGAAGTTAATCCTTAGTGCTGCCTTTCTCCAAACACAACTCTTCCCGTATTTCTACTTGCCTCCCCCCATCACTGCCTTCTGTGCTGTGACCACGGAGGCCGCCTGATAATCTTGGTCTTGATTTAACGAGCTCAAGCAGCAGGCTTGTGTGATTTATTTCCTCCAGGCTCCGTCAGGTGCACAAGCGGAGGCATGGCCTAGCAGATTAGCTTTGCCAATGAACGTGAAGCTGGGGGGTGGGGTGGGGGGGTCACGGAGTAGAGAGCGTTAGCAAGGAGTGGTAATAACGACAATCATGGAGTTTGCTGGGAAGACATTTAGGAAAGCACAAATAGTTAGTGGTTAATAACTTCTGTGAATGAATATATTCTAAGCAGAGGGAACACATATACCAAGTCTCAAAGGGAAGGTGGCAGGAGATAAGGCGAGAAAGACAGGCAAGGGCCAGATCACCAAAGATCTTACGTGTTAAGTTGTAGAGATCGCTCCGTCCTGTGCAGATGGGTTTAATTTAGGTTTTCAGCTCGTCATCCTATAAATGCTCACTCTACTTAAACAGAAAGGAATAGTAGAAAAGAGTAGCGACTGCTGATGGTGATGTGAGGGTGATGATTTGAGATTCTGGGAGACAAAGTATGTGGACTCTGATCACAACTGTCTCATGCGATACACCAATCGCTCATTTGCTGGGTTTAAGATCATTTCATTCATGGCCATATTAATATTGTGGGATTTTTAATTTCCTTAGGTATGGGTGACTTTTTTCCTGCTTTGCATTCTATTTTATATTTTGCATTTACATAAAAATAGCTTCTAAAACAGATCTAAACTCATACATAAGATCTTATATGTCCTCACACAAAGTCATTCTATTAGACGATTACATTGTTTCCCTTCACTGTACTGATACATAAATCATCAATGTACTCTTGTGCTCATTATGGGCTTTTATTATTCCTCCTGAAATCAATGTATTTGTGAATACTGGGCTTTTGCCGAATTATCTCCAAAGGAGTCTTTGTTGATGATCTGATGCATTTGGCTAGAGGATGCGAAGGATTTCCAGCCAAGGATGAGCTGATTCTTTTTAAATATGGTATTGGCAGCATTGGCCCTTCAATGCATTTTTGGTAAAAATCCACCTGTGATTCGCAAAGCTGACTTTCCATGAAAATTGAAGCCATTTATGGTTTGGGAGCCTGCCATGTTCATTCTGATGTGAGAAGCTTCTCTCTGCCTTTGGGATTTCAGAATTGTAAGCTGGTAGCTAAACAGTTGAGTAGGGGGAAAAAATCCTCATAAAACAAAACATTCTAAAAAAATGAGACCTTTTTGTTGTTCAGTAACCAAGACTACTGTACAACTTTTAGGAGACATATTTTGAGTGCAGGACTAGTTTGTTTGATACAGATACCAACCCTTTTATTATGATGTCTGGGCTCTGCAGCAAAGTCCCTTGGACAAAGCTCCTTTTCCAGGACAAATCAAATTTAAGCCAAGAGTCAAAGCTTCCACTTTCAAACTCTATCTCACACCATTCTCCTGTTCTGTAGTCAAGCCTAAATCTATTGTATGCAAAAATCTACAATATAACCTGTTTTCTTTTGGGTTTATAATGAAGCTCCTTACGAACTGTCTCCATTCCCGTCTCCACCTCATAGTTATAACGGAGTTTACTGAATTTGATGTGTACATGTCCAGATGGACTTTCCCTGTCCTTGTAGGTAAAGCGACATCGGACATCAGTGCTTCCCAGGTACGCTCATACATACGCCTCAAGTCCCCCTTTGAACATTGACTCCGCGGCTAAGAGACACCACCTTCCTTACAAGGGCAGTCACTCCCAGATTTCATTCACTGATTAAGTCACACCATTCATTTTTTTCCTCTGGCATCTAAACCTCTTCTAAGAAAGTATTTTGAATTGAAAAAGAATCTATAGAGGCAAGTGGATCACATTTTTAAAAACTATTTCCATGATAAGGATGCTAATATACAATATATGTATGAACATTCATTCAGCCAGGACAGTAAAGAAGGATTCAAGCCGTTAGAAGGTGATCAGACTAGATGTCCTTTAAAATATGTTTCAAATCCACACAGTTCATGATTTCTTAGCAGTATAACCTCCTCCCTTCCCCTTATCCCTAAAATCCTTAAAGACATTATAATGATAATATCATATCAAAAATTAATAAGGGAGTTATATATTTTATGTTGCTGTGTGACTATCTTGTCATTTTAATTTATAATGAAAATCTGCAACAAAATGAGACCATAGAGCACCCATGTGTGTGGATATTTCATGCAGTTTCAAGGTAATTTATTCCAGGTGACCACAGGGAGAAGCAGAGAACCTTATGAGTTTTTTTTCTCCTATTTCTCTTTCCTTTCGCTCTGTCTTAACACTTCTGCCTGAAGAATTACAAGATAAAGGACTCACATTTGAAGATTAGAAAGAGCTCATGGGGGAAGGTAGGGAGGACAAGGCTTAAGCGATGGGGAAACACTCATTGTCCTCTGTATATCTGGAGTGTTTAAGTGAGGCCCCTTTCCCCTTCCTAAATCCATCCTTGGTTAGACTTGGGGTGTCAGTACGTCAAGTCTCTCCTCACCCATAGATGATGAGAAGATGCTTGCACTTTTAAACAAAACTGGTAATGTGCAGACTAACAACTGTATCCTAATTCTACTACTGACCAATCCAGGTCTTAGAATGGGACTGCATTTGCAACCTGTAAGAGAAGTGCACGTAGCACAGAATAGATTCGACATTAAAGGGCTCTACGAGTAGAAAAAGGAAAGAGAATTGCACTCCTCTGCTTATCACCATTTTTAACATGTCCTAAGGAGTCACCCTCTGCAGGAATAATATAAAACAGAAATTATTTTAGCTTATTTCACTCAAGATAAAAATACTCTGACTGGAAAGATGGACGTACTCTATTTTCTCAAACTCCCTTTCTGACAGGTGACTTATAGGACATGTTTCTGCCAGTTTTCCACTTGTAAGTCATCAGTACTTTTTTCCTCCCTCAAGGAAGGACAAATATAACTTTGAGGAATACGTCTTTAAATAGGTTTGGGAAGGGGGTGGGCAGGAATCCTAGGGACTAGGATGAAGCCGAGTTGTTCCCACCCTTGCCAAAAATAGAGGCTGGGGAGATTTGATTTCTGTGTTTACACACAGAGGTCGAGGAAATGAAAGCCAAACACTCTCCCTCTTTTACCTCAAATCTCCAAACACAACAGCATTCTAAGCCCTGAGTATCAGTGCTGGCTGGACCAGCAGTGTCAAGCCGCTCCTCAGATCATCAACACAAAACTAAGCACTCATCAAGTCTGTATCTTCCTAAGTCAAGAGCACTGAGTTTCTTCGGTACTGATTTCACGTTAAAAAAAAATCATTATTAGCAAGTATGTAAATACTTAGGCATACACAAATTAATAATGCATTTAGTCCCATGGGAAAGTTACTACAAGCTCTTTAAAAACCCAATTTAATCTTGGCGATGTCTGCTCTGGGGAGAGATGAGAATATTTTCATCTGTAAATTGTCAAAAACTATGAAGGGTCTGAGATTTTACACGATTTGCAAGCTAACAAGGTTAGTCAGTTTCATGGATGCTGGTGGAAGGCACAAAACTCCTAGACCAGAGACAAAGGACAGGTTACTACCCAGAGTAATGGCAGTGATTAGAGTGGCAGTGATTAGAGTTCCCACAGAGGGACAAGAAGATAGCCAGATGATACCTGCACATGCAGTGGGTTGCATTACAAGAGACCCCCAGCTTAGGTAACTGAATCTTTTATCATGATCAGTAAAGCTGTCTGACCTTTGCCCCAGGGGGAGCACTATCTTTATTATATTGGACAATCAACCAACCTGCACTTTGCTCTAGAGCAGCGGTTCTCAACCTTTCACAGGGGTCGCCTAAGACCATCGGAAAACACATATTTTCGATGGTCTTAGGAACCGGGACACCGCTCCTCTATCCGCCTCCAGGTCCACATGCAGGTACGCCCACATACGAGTACCCGCGACCCCTGTGAAAGGATCGTTCGACCCACAAAGGGGTCGCGACCCACAGGCTGAGAACCGCTGCTCTAGAGAGAGACACTATCTCTGTCTTGCAAGGCTGTTTGCCACACAAACACCCTTAACGATCTTCCAAAACAAAGGCAGCCATTCCCTCTCCTTGCAAGATGCACAGAAATGTGAGGCACTCAGGGAGAATTGTCTTGCAACAACAGTAAATTTCTATCCCTATTTTCTCAAGATTAAGACTGTGCACACAGCCTCTAGCTCTGCCCCGTAACCCATTTTCCAGTCTCCTCAAGATCGGAACCCTTCCTGACAATGCTAATGGCAGATGGTAACGGGGGGCTAGGAGACAAGTTTACAGCCTTAGGGAACTGTAACTTGAATAGCAGGAAAGCGGAAAGTCAGGAACCCTATAGGACAGTTACCCCAAGGCTGGCTTGCTGCTTGGCAGCTCCACACCCGCTTCCCCTACCCCCACACCCCCCCAAAAAAAAACTTACTTTCACTTCACTTTAATGCACAGCTGGTAATTCTACTCAATAATATTCATTGCAGTTTTTTGTTTTTGTTTTTTTTTTTTTTTAGCTGAGCCATCCCGCCACCTGTTGGCAGCTCCGCGGCTGCTCAGCTCGGGCTGACTCGAACCACTGTTGCTCAGAGCTCAAACTCTTGAGCGAGCTATTAACCAACTGAGCCACTCAGCCGGCCCCTATTCATTGCAGTTTTTGAAAAATGAAAATCTCTTGGAGCACTAAGGACTCTTGGTTATTCACACACATTAATTTTGTGTAAGATACGTTCCCTTTAACAGCTAGCTGAGATTGGCAGCCCTGAGGAATGGCTGTTTTGACTGGCAGGGGATAGAAGTGTGACTGTGAAGCATAGAGCACTTTTGGGATATAGCAGGCCAGAGAAATAACATCTCAGGAGAGTGAAAACAACACGAAGTCACTGTGTCCATAGGTACCAGAGAAGACAGGCACTATAAGATAGGAAAAGACGTCAGAGAGAGAGTAGGTAGGCGCAAAAACGAAACAAAACAAAAAAACCACAATTTCGCCCATTCTCAGATTTTGGCACCGTGTCCAAAGCAGAGGAAGAGTGCCTTCTTCTTCCTCCTCACTCCCAGCTCTTCAGTCCATAAATATTTATCAAGTATCACCTGTTGAAACTGCTACTATTACTAGCTACCATTTACTGAACACTTGCTATGGTTCCAATTTTATGATTATACTGGTGTGACAAGGTCAAATAAGACATTGTCCTTGCCCCCCATAGAGTTTACAGTCCAGTGGGAAAGACAGACAAGTGAGTCAAGAGTTCTATAATTTAGTAGATACTATTATAGAGGGGCATCTAAATCAGACAGGGCAGGTCCTCGCTTTAGGACCCAGACTTCAGACTTCTGTCATTAGTTCTGTAGTTCACAATAGTGAAGTAATAATAGCTCATTCTTACACAGTGAAGTCGTCCCCCCTTATCCGTGGGGGATATGTTCCACGACCCCCAGTGATGCCTGATACCACGGATAGTGTTGAGTGGTACATGTACTATGTATTTTCCTACACATACATACCTATGATAAAGTGTAATTTATAAATTAGGCACAGTCAGAGATTAGCAACAATAACTTTTAATAAAAGAGGACAATTTTAATAATATACTGTAATAAAAGTTATGTGAATGTGGTCTCTCTCCCGCTCTCTCAAAATATCTTACTGTACTATACTCACCTTTTCACTTAAAGGAAGCACTAACAGCTCTAACAGCTTGTCTTTGGCATAGCTGAAGTGCCAGCATCACTACTCTTGTGCTTTGGGGCCATTATTAAATAAAATAAGGATGACTTGAACACCAGCACTGTGATACCACGACAGCCCATCTCATGACAACATGGCTACTGAGTGACTAACGGGCAGGGAGCACGTATGGCGTGGAGACGCTGGACTAAGGGATGATCACGTCCCTGGTGGGATGGAGTGGGTCATATCCGATTTCATCACGCTCCTCCGCAGGGCACGCAATTTAAAATGGGCCCAAAATGTATGTTCTCAGGTGCCTCCCTATCGTGTCACCGCAACATATTTAAGCTAACTAAGCATGTGTGAGCTGTCCAGGAAATATAAACATCACTTACACCTTATTTCTATGATAAATTGTGAGTTCCAAACTTCTAACTTATGAAGAAATTTTCAAAATACTTGTTTTAAGTTAGGAAACTGCCTGGGACCACCTGGGCATGTAAAGAGCTGCAAGCATTAGTGATATATCGTTTATAGGACATTATAAATTCTGTGAAAAAGGCATTACAATATTAATTACCACATATACGTTTAGGAATCTTCCTTTTTCAGGTTTAATTGTTCTGATATACAGCATTCCCCATCATACTAGTTTATGCTGTTAAGAAAATGAATGACTTGTTTACTTTAAAAAGCAAAGAATCAAGAGGATAAGAAGATATGCCACAGACTAGGAGAAAACATTTGCAAAAGGTATATTATCTGATAAAGGACTTTTATCTAAAATATACAAAGAACTCTTAAAACTCAATAAAAAAAAACCAGATTTAAAGAGAACCAAAAATCTCAGACACCTGTTGACACTTAACAGACACCTCACCAAAAAAGATATACAAGTGGCAAATAAGCATATGGAAGGTGCTTCACATCATAAGTCATCAGGGAGAAGCTAATTAAAACGAGATACCACTGGAAACCTATTAGAACAGCCAAAACCAGAACTGACAACCCCAAATGCTGTGAGAATATGGACCAACAGGCGCTCTCATCCATTGCTGGTGGGCATGCAAAATGATAACAGCCGTTCTGAAAGACAGTTTAGAGGTTTCTTATTAAACTAAGCATATCTTTACTATAAGATCCAACAATCACATGCCTTGATATTTACCCAAAGAAGCTGAAAACTTAATATCCACACAAAAACCTGCACATGGAGAGAAATCAAAGATGGTGGAGTAAATACTGGGCCTGCTTCCTTCTGCGAACACATTAAAATTACAACTATATAGAACAATCAACCTGGAGAACCATCTGAAGTCTGCCTGAACAGAGTTTTCTAACTAAGGGTATAAAGCAGCAGCCACGTCGAGGCTGGTAGGAGGGGCAGATGCAAAACCGGCTGGCCCCACACCTCCATGAGGCGGTTGAGAATCAGCAGGGACATTTCGGCCACAAAGTTTGCCCCCAGAGGAGCGAGGGGTCCCAGCCCCACACCGGCCTCCCCAGCCCGGAGAACTGGTGCCAGGAAGAGAAGCCCCCATGCCACCTGGCTGTGAAAAACAGTGGGGATTCTGACCGTTCGGGGGGATGGAAGGCTGAGGGAAACCCAGCTGTCCTCTTAAACAGCTGGCACACAGACTCACTCACAGGCACTCACCTTGGGCTCTGGCAGAGGGTGAAAAATGAAAAAGGGGGAAAAGGTCAAAAGGAATAAGAGGTCCAAATTTCAAGGTATAAAATAAATAAGTCACAGAGATGTAATACACAGTATAGGGAATATATTCAATAATATTGTGATATTGTGGTACGGTGTCAGATGGTTGCTGGACTTATCATGGTGATCACTTCTTTAGGCATATAAATGTTGAATAGCTATAGTGTACCCCAGAAACTAATATAATATTGTATGTTAGCTATATTTTTAATAAAAATTAAAACTTTTAAAAAGTAAATTAAAAAATAACTAAATAAAAACCTGCATATAGATGTTTATAACTGCTTTATTCATAATTGGATAAATTAAAGAAACTGTGGTACATCCAGGCAATGAAATATCATTTAGCTTTAAAAAGAAATGAGCTATCGAGCCATGAAAGGACATGGAGGAAACTTAAATGTATATTATTAAGTGAAAAAAGCCAATATGAAAAGGCTATGTACCATATGATTCCAACTATATGACATTCTGGAAAAGGCAAAAACTATGGAGTTGATTAAAAAATGAGTGTTTGTTGAGGGGTTGGGGGAAGGGAGGGATGAATAGGCAGAGCAGAGAGGAATTTTAGGGCAGTGAAACTACTCTGTATGTATGGTGGATACATGTCATTATAAATTTGTCCAAACCCATAGAATGTACAACACCAAGAGTGGACCCTAAATGTAATCTATGGACTCCAGATGATAATGATGTGTCAATGCAGGATATTCGGTTGTAACAAACGTGCCACTCTGGTGGGGAATATTGATCATGGGGGAGGCTGTGCATGTGTGAGACAGAGTCTGCAGGAAATCTCTACCGGAACACTCAATGTGGCTGTGAATCTAAAACTGCTCTAAAAAATAAAATCTCTTTTTAAAGCAAGGCAAAATCCATTTTTAAGGTGAACGTGTATTCTTAAGGAAGAAAAAAAAGTGTGCACTGTTTAGAACACTATACCTGTGCCCATAACGTTTACCCCAGGGTGCAAGAATTACTGCTCAACAGGGTCAGCTTATTAGGTATCGTACAGACATCCCTGGAGAGAAAGAGAGAGGCAGGGGAGGGGAAGGAGAGGCCTTCCACAGCACGCGAAACAGGTTTTACAGAAGGTACAAAATTTTCTTAGAGATATAAGAGAAGGTTTAGAGACCATCTTCTGCTACCAGGTTTAAAAAAAAAATCACTTTCGTTTTATTTGGATTTACCATGCAAGTTATACAGTAAAACCTGGGATTGCAAGTAACTTGGTTTGCGAGTGTTCCGCAAGACGAGCAAACATTTGTAATACATTTGAACGTGGTAAACAAGTGACGTCTTGCAATACGAGTCGTTTGTTTCAGGAACGAATTATGCTCGCAAACCAAGGTATTACTGTACTTCACTTATGCCTCAGTGGCCACCTCTACTTGAAGATAAGCTACCTCAACAGTTGGATTTTATGAATACTGCATATAATTTTTTTGTTCCCCAAAGGAGTAATGAATTTTGAATATTAAACACTCATTTCATGAGTACACGGAAAACCAACAACACAAATGCAAGGATAGACCCTGTCCTACAAAAGAAGAAAACAAGAAGGCCAAAGCTGGCTTATAGCAGGATGTCCATGTTTCCTCTCTTTTCTTAAGAACCTACTTTCTTTTTTATTTCCTCTCTAGGGTTTCCGTAATCCCAGGGGCATACTTCTTAAGAATAGAAGTCAGCAGACTCCGGGTGGAGTTCTCTCAACTCAAGCTTGGTTATGGGCTGAATTGTGCCCCCTCCCCAAATTCATATGTTGAAGTCCTAACCCTGAGACCTCAGTATGTGACTGTATTTGGAGATGGGGGCTTTTAAAGAGGTAATTAAGTTAAAAATGAGGTCATTAGGGTGGGCCCTAATCCCGTAAGACTGGTGTCCTTATAAAAGGAGATTAGGACACAGACACAAGGGAAGACCATGTGAGGACACAGGGAGAAGACGCCCATCTACAAGTCAAGGAGACAGGCCTCAGAAGAAACCAATCCGACATCTTGATCTCCGACTTCCAGCCTCCAGAACTGTCACAAAATAAATAAATTTCTGTCGTTCAGGCCACCCAGTTTGCGATCGTTTTATGGCAGTCCAAGCAGACTAATATAGTACATCAGAGTAAACCCTGTGACTCCAGCCTTCCTGCTATGCTGTTACCCAGAACCTCATAAGAGTAGCACATGAACTTGCTAGCATAATTATAAAGAAACTGCAGACTTCCGGAATTCGTTCGATAACATGTATTGAGCTTGTCCTACACATCAGGTACTAAGCTAAGACGTCAAAGACAAAAGGATGAGCCTCCAAGTAGCTCAAAGTAAATAAGATCCTACATACGCCATCCTCAGGGGATTCACAGTCTGAAGAGGAGACAGACATAAAGAGTTAATTTCCGTGCAGTGTGACCTGTGGTAAGCACAGAAGGCCATGAGAAGGACCAGGGGCTGTGGGAGCTTCAATGGGGTGTCAGATCAGGGACACTGAACCTAGGTCTTTAGGGAAAAGGAGAAGTGTGGCAGGTGGGCAGGGAAAGAGAGACAGTTCAGTGACAGGAATGCCACAGACAAAGGCTGGGAAATTGCGGTGTCCAGAATGTCAGGCAACGAACTAGTGAGCGGCTCAGGTGACTGGAGTTAGGATGTGTAATGACTGGAGGATGAAAGGAGAGGCAGAAGAATGAGGTCAGACCGCGGAGGGCTGGGTGTGCCAAATTTGGATTTTAACCGAAAGCCGTGGGAAGCCACCAGAGGTTTTGACAGAGGAAAGTCATGATCAGACCTGCTGGACCATGGTCTCTGTAGCAGCACGGAGAACGAAATGGCATGGGGAGGGGAGTGTTGCAGGGAGGCCAAGGGCAGCCTGAGCTGAGCCAGTGGTATTGGGGGGGGGGGAGCAGCCCAGAGGTGGGATATTCCAGAGGTGGAATTGAAGGAGGCTGAAAGCTCACAGGGTGAGGCTTTTCAGAAGTTTACTTCTGTCTGTGCCAGTATGGGTAAGGCTCTTTCAACTGTAAAATACTAGACAATAATAACTCGTTTTCTGTATCAGGTATATAAATAAACAGCACTGCTTCCTTAAATATACAAACTTTTATCATCTTCCTAAAACACACAATATTTTATTTATCTTTTAAGAATTAACTTCCAAAAAGCTACACTCCCTTACTTGTGTTTTAAATTTGGGAATAATTGTTCCTCAAAGAAATACAGTAAAATTGGATAGTTAAAAATGAGAATCTTATTTTATCTCATCATAGCCTGGTGTTTTCCATCAAGTTGGACTTGCTGGAAAGCTGCCTCTTTCAAGCAGTAGAAACACTCACCTGGGTCTAACCTGAGTCTTCTGACTAGCTATCTGCCTTAAATTGTTTACTCAATCTCTCCAGGGCTCTCAGTCTTGTTTCTAAAACATGGGATAAATTCCTTGATTCCTAAGACTCCTTCGGACTAAAATTCCATTGGGTCTTTTCTCCCAGAAGAAATACTGCTCATTATTTTTTTTAAGGAGAGCTTAAATTTGACTGGAAAAAATATTTCTTTGGAAGTATATAAATCCTGTTAGATGTTTTTGAGATTCATTTAAAAAACACACACACAAAAATCTGAAGCATCGTGCACGTTTAAACTGTTACCATTCTCGGGGTACAAAGGCACTCAGGGAAATGTGCTTAAACCTCTGTAGGTTCAACTAAGTCCTATTTAGAGCGAGGAACAACGAAAAGCGATGCTTTCGAGTTGAATGGGGTAAATATGAAAGCAGGAAAATGAACAGGTCAGCCGGTTTCCCTCCTTTGGAAACTTGTGCGTCTGCATGGAGACGGGGGCCTCCGGAGGAGAGAGAGCAGGATGGGGGGGAAGTCTGTGGGACCCC